>NC_079505.1:12906583-12975716 GCF_030052815.1 Hevea brasiliensis
AGAGTGGATTGCTATATATATATATATATGAAATAGCTTTGATTTCAATTCTTCCGATAGTTGTTGAATGTAACTTGATTCATCAAATTATTGACTATGGTTTGTCAACTATTGGTTTATAATTAAAAACTGATGCAACTATATTAATATATAGCTGTGCATGGTTCATAGGGATTTGAACTAAACCGAAGAATCATTCGAGATCGATAGAATCATATCAAATATAATTTTATTTTGATATTTGAGTTTAGTTCTTATTTTTTACTAAAAATTGAATCGAAATCGTACCAAAACCGAATCAAGATTGAACCGGAGAATGTGAAGGTAGCAAGAAATTGATTGGAGAAAATAAAAAAAAAAAATTGATGGATTTTTGGACAAATAAAGGTATTGATCTTTGATGGATTTTTTTGGCTCAAAGAAACTCGGAGGTTTTGTCCCAATTTGTTCCCTTTGATAATATATATATATATATATATATATATATATATATATATATATATTAAAAAGTTTCATATAGAGATCAAACAGATTGATTTTTGTGGATACTTGATTCGACTAAACCCTAATAAAATATATTTAGATAATATATAGTTGGGTTTAGGAAGAATTCAAATTTAAAAAGTAATATTCATGACGAGTTTGGTTTTATATGTTAGGTATTTATTATTTGAACAAGTTTATATTAATATTTAATCAAATATAAAAAGTAATATTCATCCACCTTAACATTCTCATCTCTGCAACTCTTATCTTAGACGCATACGACTCTTTCAGTGCCCAACACTCACTACCATATAACATAGCCGATCGTATGGCTGTACGGTAAAATTTTCCTTTCAACTTGTTGGGAATCTTACGATCACATAAAACTCCCGTGGCACATCTCTACTTCAACCATTCAGCTTTAATCCTATGACTAACATCCTCCTCAAAATATAAATTATTAATAAAAAATAAAATTTTATATAAATTATTATTTAAAATATATAAAATTAAATAGATTCTAAAATTTTTCGAATAATAATAGAGTTTAGAACTTATTTAGACAGTTAATAATAAATTTTAATCGAATTTATGATGAATTTGATTTTGAAAATATTAATCATATTTGGATTTAAGTAAGTGATTTTCACGAGTACCCTATCTGTTGCCATCAGTCGGGTGAAAATGGGCTGCCACCTATAACTTTAATGATAAAGTTCATTTTAATCCTTCAACTGATCCAAAATTATATTTTCCACCCTTAGACTTCTAATAAAAAAAATTGGGAGTGTCCAAACTCTGCTACTGACCAGATGGATAGCTTTGTTGATGATATTTGGTGTTTCCCATAGTTTATCATTGAAGATCAGGTCATTTCGTGCTTTCCACATCCTCCGTGCCAAGAGCAACTAATTGGAGAAAATACGCTCATCTCAAATGTAGAGGCGAAGCAAAACAGACTTCTCTGATTGACCATTAGCCCCATAAGGCCCCAGCCGCCCCAAGTGGCCTAGAGTTTTCAGCTGCAGGTTGGCGCGTCTAGATAACATTACAAATAATTTAATTTTAAGAATTATCCATTTTTCTTTCGATTAGCATAGGCACGAAATAATTCACTTACAATTCATTTGTAATAGGAGCAAGGTTCTGTTCTCATTAGAGAATGGGAAAGGCATCTGCATAGGCACAATAACAAGTCTTAAAACGTTCATATATTAGCATCTTCACAGGAACAATAACAAATCTTAAAATGTTCATATATTAGCAACTTCTTCTAGCAAAGTCCAAACAGGAATTCTCTTAACGCTAGAGATTGCTGCATTAATCATCGACTAGTGAAGCAATTTTCTGGCGCGCAACAAACTTCAGAGGTCATAAGTAATCAAAGATTATATGTTCTCTTGAATATGTTGGAAGTGGTCAAGTTGGGAGAGAACGTGTGTGACAAACTTCCTCACAACTGTAGATTAGTGGGTGAAGACAACATTACAAATGGTTTAATTTAAAGCATTAACCATTTTTATTTGCATGAGCATATGCTTCTAAACAATTAATACATATTTGACATCACCAGCAAACAACTAGCTTTCAATAACCGAATAGTATCTGATAAGCAACTCCAACACCTACTCCCAAAAATCCTAAACTTTAGCACAAAATATATACACGACTCAGACAATAATTAAATATTTGTTTAATCTACTATTGACATCTAAGTCATGACGATTCATGCAAGCCAATTCAATCTACAAAGACACAGAATTCCCAATCTGTACCACCATCATATGTAAAATCAAAGGCAGTTCCTTGTTCTTGTATGGTAGAACAAGGACTTGCACCTGAAGCACAAGAGCTAGATCCTGCACGAGAAGTGGAAGTGCTATGAGGCCACAGTACAATTGGGTTTTTTCTCCATGTGCATAACAACAATATAAAGCTTTGATATTTCCAACCTTCTCACGAAAATAAAATGACAATATACAGGACGCCAATGGCTAAACACATAAGATAGAAATACAAGTAAAGCTGCTATTATATCAAAAAATATCATTCCATTATTAGCAACCATTTGAACATAAATCACTAACACCTATAATGTAAGTATCTACTACCCAAATTCTATGTATAATACATTCCAACATTTTTTGGAAGATTCACTTTCTTTTAACAGTAAGCAAACTCCAATATGGCAATTTTTATGTTTCTACTTCAACTGTCTAGCTGTCTACAGCTTACACACGCCCACCCCCCCCTCCCCTCTCTTCCCTTCTTTTTTTTTTTTGTTTTTCCATCCTTTAAACCTAGCCATGGACCCATAACTATCTTCTTCTTCTTCTTCTTCTTCTTCTTTTTTCCGTCAATCCACTTTCTACTTTTTGCAGTTGCATCATCAAGCAGAAAATAATGCAGAAAGTTGCAAATTAGGGAATAGGCACATTATTAATTGTGATTATGGAATCACAAAATGCTTGCAAGATAAAAACCACAACATGCACTGATTTCCTGTATGGAAAAAGGGTGAAAAACCTGCAAATGCACATAGAATTAAGCACAGAATAAATATGCTTATACATTCTACATATATAAAAGGAATTATCTAGTTAGCGTGTGAGTTTTGCTTTTAGGAATATAATAAAAATTAGAAATTCATCATGGTAGGTTGATAAATGAATTGCCAACACTGAAACTATACACAAAATGGCTTGATAAGGGAAGTAGCAGGGTCTCACAAGAGAAAGGGAAAGGTATCTGCATAGGCACAATAACAAATCTTAGGTTATTCACATACTCACCCAATAGTACTTCAGTCCTTTTTATCTAGCAATCAAACATATTCATTAATGTTAATGTGCATATACAACCTAAAATCATAATCTAGTGCTAATATATAGTTTCTTTTGAAAAGGGAAAGTAACTACTAGAGGGATTGTAATTGTACTCAAATGAAATATATTGAAGGACCAATAACTCACAACATAACAAATACCTCGTCCATCTGTTGTGCAAGTCTTGATTGTTAAAATATCACTTAAAATTTGCATCTTTAGAACATTTGGAACGATTTCGTAGTTTTCTCAGAATGAGATCGTCATTGCGCGATAAATGTATTACCAATTCGAAGGTGGTGGCATCTGCAGAGAATCCTTTATCAACCATTTCATCAATAAGTAGTGTTGCCTCTGGTATATCTTTATGCCTGAGAAACCCTTGAATAATCACATTATAACAGCAACCATTTGGTACACATCCGCTCTTTTCCATTCCTCTAAGGACTTTGTATGCTTCATCTAGTAAACCTTCATTGCAAAGGCCTTTTATTATTGTACTATATGTATAAACATTAGGCTGTAAGCCTTTTTCAAAATGCCTAAAAAATAGTTCTTTGGCATCATTAAGCCTCCCAGCTTTGCACATACCATCAATCAAAATCGTAAAACTCACACAATCAAGCTTCAACCGACTCTTTTCCATCGCTTTAAATAGTGCGAGTGCCTCATCAAGATACCCTTGTTTGCACAAGCCATCAAGAATGATTGAAAAAGTCACTTTATTTGGCTGCTGACCATGAGAACACATGTTCTTGAAAACTTCTAGTGCAATTCCAGGTTGCCTTGCTTCCCACAATCCCTTAATAAGAGTATTATAAGTAACAAAGTTGGGAACTAAACTACTTTTAATCATTTCATCAAAAAGTTTTGTTGCTTCATCTATCCTTTTGCTCTTGCAGTATCCATTAATCAAGATGTTGTAGCTAAAGACATCAGCTATGCCACTGCTTACCATATGATCAAATAATTTTGTAGCTTCATCCATTTGGTTACACAGACAAAATCCGTCCATCAAAGAACTGTAAGTGACAACATCAGGCTTCACCCCTTGTTGGATCATTATTTTCATTATTTCTTGAGCTTTTGAAACCAGTCCTTCCTTGCAAAGATTGTCAATCAATATACTGAAGGTAATAATGTTTGGTGATATGTTTTGCCCCGCCATTTCTTTCAACAAGGCCAAAGCTTGATTCCATTTGCCTAAATTGCAAAGACCTTGAATTAAGCAGGTGTAAGTGACAACATTAGGTGAAATACATTTATTCCTCATTTGAGAGAAGAGGTCTAAAGCCTCAATAACTAGCTTATCCTTGCAAAGAGCGTCCACAATTGCACTGTATGTCACAACATTTGGCTCACAACCTCTCTCAACCATTCCCTTTAGCAACTCAATAGCCACATTTGTTTTCCCACATTTACAAAGAGCATTTATGATCACAGTGTAAGTATGAACATCAGGTTGATAACCTCCAGCAACCATATCATTGAAAAAATCTACTGCTCCATTGATTTTACCATCTATACAGAGCCCTTTAATTAAGGTAGTAAATGTCACAGTATTGGGCTCCAATCCAAATTTGATAATTTTCCCCAGAATTGAGAAGCCAAAATTCACAAGGTGTAAGCGGCAGAAACAGTTAATCAATATAGAAAGAGAGTAAATATTGTGTGAGATTCCTAGAGACTCAATTGTTCTGGACAAAGAAATAACCGTGTGATATTGTTTCATTCCCACAAGAGCAGATAAAAATCGACAAAATTGAACAATAGAAGGCAGAGGACGCAAAAGAATGATATGATTAAAGAAAGCTAAGGCATCATCAACGTCCCTAAAAGAAGAAGAATTGAACTTAGATCTCAAGAAACGTTGAGATTTTGCATCTTTAGGATTATGCGTGGAAGCAGAAGAATGGAAGTAATTGGTAAATAATAAGGATGGAGATTGAATGATACCCATTTCCGTTTGCAGTAGAAAGTGGAAGAACCTCTCCGTAGTTGTGAAAATCCTCCGCGCCGACATTATCATCTTCAGAGAGAGAGACGGCTCTGCATGTTTAGGGCGAAAGAAAGAGCGTTTAGCAATTTACTATTCAGTTAAATAATAACTCAAATTGTTTCAAAAAAATAATAATTAAAATAAAAAATGTTATTTTAATTTTTATTCAATTAATTATGTTTAAATTTTAATTTATCTATAAGGATTATTAATTAATTAATTACCTCTAAGAGAAAATATGGGTAGTGTTATCAAATCGAATCATACCAATGCACAACTAGCATTAAAAAATAATTTAAAATTTTTAATGTAAAATTTTATTTTATAATAAAATAAATATTTAAAATTAAAATTTTAAATAATAAAATTATTTATATTAATGAACAATAAAATTTAATATATTAAAATTTATCTTTGAATAAATAAAAAAATTTAATGTACTTTTTGTGATTTAATGATAATATAATAAAAAATTCAATAATTTAAATTAATATGTTAAGAAAATAAATTATTAACAATATTTATTAGGACAATGAATTTCCAAGTTTAAAAATGACAAAAAATTAAAATTTAATTAAAAATAAAATAAAAATTACCATTAATTCACCATTTATCTCATTTCAAATTTTAAAATAAAATTCAACAAATATTTTATAATTCAAACAACAAGATTTTTGAATAAATTTATTTTTAAATATTTTTAAAATTATTAAAAAAGTACTTATTACTTTTATAAAATTTATAAATAATGAAAAATAATTAATATAAGGGATATAATATAATTTATGCATGAGATATAATTTAAAATAAATTGACCTATTTTATTAAATTCATGAAATAAATTAATCAATTTTACAGTTTTGAATTTAATTATTCATAATTATTAAAATTAGAAAATAAATTAAACTTTATTCTCCTATTATTTTAGTGGATTTTTTTTTATTTTCTTCACATTTAATTGAACTTTGTTAATTGCTATGTATTACAATGATAAATATTTTTGCTTTGAGGCAATAAAAATGAAAATTTGAAAAATATTCGAGCGTCTATTTAGCCAACTTGCACTTATTTAATAATACTAAGTTTTCTTTAAATGTGTATTTATACATTAGTTGTATTTGTATGCATATTTATAAATATCAAGAAATTGTAATAACGACTTCGTTTGTTTCACATAAAAAATAATTTGTATATAAAAAATATTTTCTATGAAAACATTTAAAAATATATATATTTTTTATGAAAATATTTTTTATTGTTTAGTTGTAATGTTAAATTAATGATATTTATTTATTTTATATATGTGGAAGTGTGTTCACATTTTAATAAGATTTTCAAAATTTAGAAAATAAAAAATAATTTTTTCTTTTGAAAAATGATTTAATTTTCTATTGATTAATTTTCGTGAGTGCTCCTAAATAATAAAAAGTACAAAAAATATTTTTTAGAAAAATATTTTTTCTTAAAACAAATAGAGCCTACATCCCAATAATTTAACTGCTTATTAATAAAAAAAAAGTTTTAAATGACTGATAAAAAAATAAAAAAATGGAAAAAGGAAACAGAATTTGAACATGACTGGAAAGTAGGATTAGAGAGGAGTTGGTGAGTGTATACAATTATTAAAATTAAAGAGTATTTTTTTTTTAATTGTTATGTTATTTTTTGAAGAAAATTATTATTTTTTTATTATATAATTTTATATTAAAAAATTTTAATATTTCTCTTAGTTATAATTAAATTAGAATTGAAATTTTAACTTTTTTAAAAATATATTATTTTTAATAATTAATTAAATTTAATTTTTAATTAATTTAAATAATAGATTATAGATAGATGGAGCCCAATAAAAAAATATTAATACCCCGCTTGAAATTGAGTTTAAAAATTAAAAATACTTTTCTAAAAGAATATTATTTTTTTATATAAAAAATATATAAAACTATGAGAAATATTTAAAAAAAAATGAAAAGAAAGTTGGGAGAGGAAAGAGAAGAATAGTTTAGAAATAGAAAATACCTTTAATCATACACCTTGCTAACACTTGCTTTGGATATAGCCTCTATTTTATAGATTCTATACCATGAATACATATTTAAGAGTTATAAAAATATAAATAAGAAAATTAATATACAAATTAATATGTTGGGAGTTATAAAATTGAATTGAATAATGATTCTTGGTGGTTGTGGACATTCACATAATTGTATTATTTATAGTAGTTTTAAATGTAAAAAAAAAAAATAAATCTCTATATTTTCATTAGAGGTTTAAATAAGTTTAAAATTAAATTTGAGCTAAATAAATTTTTGTATTTTTTAATAAGGCTAAATAAGTCTATTATTAATAAAATATTTTTAATAATAAAATACTATTTTTTCCTAATTATAAATATTAAAAATTATTTATTAATTTTAATTAAAATAAAATTAAAAAAAAAGAAAACATGGAACAAAAATTTTTTAATATAAAAATTATTATTTTAAAAACAGAAAAATAATATTTTATTTTTAGAAAAATAATATTTTATCAAGTGTAAACTTATTTAGTCTTAATTAAAAAATATAATTATTTATTTAATAAAAAACTTAATTTTTAACTTATTTGACCCTTAGATGAAAGACTTGTTTAATTTTTTTTAAAAAAATATTTTATTATTTTAACATTTTTATAATTAAAATATATGAAATTTATTTTCAATTTTTTTTTTATAATTAACTACAATTGAAATTCAAATTAAAGATTCAGCTTAGTACCGCTAAACTAAAGTTCATAAATTTAACTTTTAATTTTTTTTTCTTTTTAATTAATATACTTAAAAAATATCTCCATAGTAACTCTAATAATAATAGTAACTCTTATAATAATATCAAATAGGTGTTAATTATTTTCTATTAAAAAAGTATTTATGACAAAAAAATATTTTATTTACCGTCAAATAGATCAAATGGGATATCAAATTAAAATTGATCTAATTTAATTAACTATTCTTTTCTTACTATATTTGTAATCTTATTTATAAAAATAATTTATAATTCTAAATATATTTATCATAAAATATATTTTTATATTTACATATGTTAATGTTATAAGAAATCTACCAATAAAGGTGCATGTGTTTCTGCCAGTATATACACTAGTAATGACAAAATGTTAGAACAGGTTTACTTGTAAAAAATATATATATTTTTTTATTTTTTAAAAATATTTTTATTTTTATTTTTATTTTTATATAAAACATTATATAAAAAATAGTTTTTTAATTTAAAAAATTTAAAAATATATTATTATCTTCCATAATAAAATAAATAAATGACTAAAAAATATTTTTTACCTTTTTAAATTTTTTTAATGTGTTATTTATTCTTTTATAATAATATAATTATTTTTTTATCATTGTGCATAAATATTTTTAATAATTATTTAATTTTTATTATGAAAAGTTATAATAATATTTTTATGAAAAAAATAAAATTATTAAACTGAACTTTTCTATTGATTTTCAAATCTTAATAAACTTTGAAAAACTGAAAATTAATTTTCATTTCTTCATTTAGAAAACTAGCACACATGAATGGAGATCAGAAAGAGATAGACGTGTAGATATAGAGGCCACATATATGTTAGTTTTATGAAAGAAGGGAAATCTTCATATGCCATCAATGCTATATATCATCTCTTGAATATTGATCACAACTTGAGAAAATTTAGAAGAAACTAAAAAAACATTTAGAATTTGAAATGTGAACTGGCCAATTTCCTTCTCTATTGACAAAAACAACAGATCTTTGATGACAGACTCATAAGCATATTAGCAACTTCTTCTAACAGTAAGAATTTCAAAGTTTATCATAATGAAACCAACAGCTAGTGAGTCCAGATTGGAATTATCTTAATACTAGAGATTACTGCATTAATCATGGATTGGTGAAGCAATTCTCTGCTTCAGAGTACTGATTAATTCATACTTCTGGTGTTCCATTGTTTATCATTAAAGATCAGGTCATTTCGTGCATTCATTAGCTTCCATGCCAGGAACGGCCAGTCCGAGAAGAGAGCCATCAACGAGAAGAGCTTTCAGATTTTCCATCAGTGCTTCCTATTTCAGGATGCCTAAACATATTCAGCTCTCAAATTCAGACGCCAAGAAAACTACGCTTCTCTTGCTGACCATTAGCCCCTTAAACCCTCTTCCACCCCAAGTGGCCCAGACTTTTCAAAAATTTATACCATCATCAGATGTAAAATCAAAGGCAGTTCCTTGATCTTGAATGGTAGAACAAGGACTTGTACCTGGAGCAGAACAGCTAGATACTGCACAAGAGCTAGGAGGCCACAGAACAGAATAGGAAACTCTTTTACCTGAAAACGTAAATGTGGCTACTGAAATTAATTTAAATTCAAACAACGCAACACTAGCCACAACTGGAAATGGTGAGATTTATGAGTTAACTAGGTTGATTGTGAATTTCATGTAATGAGGCAAAAGATAGAAATTAGAAAATTTGCATGGGATAAGAAAATATTCTGAAATATATTTTTTTTATGAATAGAATTAGATTGAATATTCGAGAGATTGTACAGTATAATCAAAACTGAACAACTTTGTTAGTGAATTGACCCCATAGATGATATAAATTTTCACATCCAAAAACTCATTATCACAAGCTAAGCAGTAAGCAATATTTAGCTGAAATTCATTTAATACTAAAGAAAAGGAACTAAAAACATACAAATGAGATTCTCACAAGAAAAAGAAAAGTTACATATAATATAACAGGAGCAGATTCTCACAAGAAAGAGGGAAAGGCATCAACATAGGCACAATAACAAATCTTAAGTCATTCTTATGCTTACCCAATAAAATAAAATTTAATGTTTTATGAGATTTGTTACTTTGAGATTAAGGAATCAGGTCAATAGAAACTTACCAAGCTCATGATGTCTCTATAATGAAGAAGAACAATATGTTCACAGGCCCTGCCAAGAAAAATAACATGTGAGCAAATTCAGCACAATAACAATACAAAGCTTGGCATTTCCAACCTACTCATAAAAAAAATGTCAATATGCAGGACACAAATGGCCAAACACATAAAATAGAAATACAAATTAAGCTACTATTACATCAAAAAATGTCATTACATTATGCAGCAACCATTTCGACATATATCACAAACACCTATAATGCAAGTATCTGCTACCCAAATTCTATGCATAATCCATTCTGACATTTTCTGGAAGGTTCACTTTCTTGCAACAGTAAGCAAAATCCAATGAGGGAAATTTTTGTGCTTTACTTCAACTATCTAACAGTCTTAAGCTTACTACTTTTTTTTTTCACCCTTTAAATCTAACTATGGACACATAACATTCTTTTGATGTTTTAGCTATCCTTCTTTCTGTCAAACTATATTCTACTTTTTGCAGTTGCATCATCATGCCGGAAATAATGCAGAAAGTTGCAAATTAGGGAATAGGCATATCATGAATTATGATTATGGAGTCACACAATGCTGGCAAGATAAAAACCACCACATGCACTGATTGCACTGATTTCCTATATAGAAGAAGGGCGACAAATTGGTGAATGCACAGAGAATTAAGCATAGAACAACTTGCTAGGGAATTCCAAATATAATTATACTTTCTATATAAAAAAGGACCCATAACTCATAACATGACAAATACCTCGTCCATCTGTTGAGCAAGTCTTGATTGTTAAAATATCACTTAAAATTTGCACCTTTAGAACATTTGGAACGATTTCGTAGTTTTGTCAGAATGAGATCACATTGCGCAATAAATGTATTACCAATTCAAAGGTGGTGGCATCTGCAGAGAATCCTTTATCAACCATTTCATCAATAAGTAGTGTTGCCTCTGGTATATCTTTATGCCTGAGAAACCCTTGAATAATCACATTATAACAGCAACCATTCGGTAAACATCCACACTCTTCCATTCCTCTAAAAACTTTGTATGCTTCATCTAGTAAACCTTCATTGCAAAGTCCTTTTATTATTATACTATATGTATAAACATCAGGTTGTAAACCTTTTTCAAAAAGCCTAGAAAACAATTCCTTGGCATCAGTAAGCCTCCCAGCTCTACACATACCATTAATCAAAATGTTATAGCTCACACAATTAACCTTCAACCGACTTTTTTCCATTGCTTTAAATAGTGTGAGTGCCTCATCAAGATTCCCCTTGTTTGCACAAGCCATTGAGAATAGTTGAGAAAGTTATTACATTTGGTTGTTGACCATAAGAACACATGCTCTTGAAAACCTCAAGTGCATTTCCAGTCCCTGACTTCCCATAATCCCTTTATAAAAGTAGTATAAGTAATTGATGTTGGGAACTACACTAGTTTTAAGCATTTCATCAAAAAGTTTTGTTGCTTCATCTATCTTTCTGCTCTTGCAGTATCCATTAATCAAGATGTTGTAGCTACAGACATTAGCTATGCCACCACTTACCATTTGATCAAATAATTTTGTAGCTTCATCCATTTGATTACACAGACAAAATCAATCCATCAATGAATTGTAGGTGATAACATCAGGCTTCACGCCTTTTTGGATCATTATTTTCATCATTGCTTGAGCTTTTGAAACCAGTCCTTCCTTACAAAGAGTGTCCATCAATATATTTAAGGTAAAATGCTTGGTGATATGTTTTGCCCATCCATTTCTTTCAACAAGGCCGAAGCTTGATTCCATTTGCCCAAATTGCAAATACCTTGAATTAAGCAATTGTAAGTGATGACATTAGGTGAAATGCCTCAATAATTAGCTTATCCTTGCAAAGGGCGTCCATAATTGCATTGTATGTCACAACATCTGGCTCACAACCTCTCTCACCCGTTCCCTTTAGCAACTCAATAGCCACATTTGTTTTCCCACATTTACATAGAGCATTTACTATCACATTGTAGGTATGAACATTAGGTTGATATCCTCCAGTAACCATATCATTGAAAAAATCTACTGCTCCATTGATTTTACCATCCATGCAGAGCCCATTAATTCTATTATAGGGAGAGGGATTAAAGATTTTATTATACGTAAAGTTGTTTCTAAGAGATAATCACAAGGTAAAATTATTGCATATAAAATCAAAACTTCACTTTTATATATATATATATGAACTCTAATCATCTCTCCTAGCTTGGAAACCTAAAAAATTTAATTTTTAATAAATACAACAGTTTTATATGTATTAAAGTTTTATTTGTAATATAATAGAATTATTAAAAATTAAAGGCTATTTTTTTGTTACATTATTTTTTAAGGAACATTATTGTTTTTCTATAATATAATTTTATATTAAAAATTTTAATATTGCTCTTGAGTTATAATTGAATTAGAATTGAAATTTTAACCCTTTTCTTAAAATATATTATTTTTAATAGTCAGTTAAATTTAATTTTTTATTAATTTAAATAATAAAAATATAATTGTAACCAATATAAATACTTAAGGGTTTTTGTTAAATCTAATATTTTCCCTTCACATATTTATTTATATTATATATTATAGATAGATTATAAATAAATTATAGATAGATAGTGTAACAACTTTATTTTTTTTTAAATAATAATAATAATATATTTTTAATTAATGTATTATTTTATTATTATAACATTTTATTCATCATGTTAAACTAATATTTTTTTCATGATAGTATTTTTTTTAAAGGAATATTATTTACATGCATTATTATTATTATTGTTATTATTATTAAATTAGATTGAATTTTTATTCTATAAAATTTTAGTGGGTACTATTATTTTAAATATATTATTATCGTTATTTAGAAAATATTATTTATACATTTTACTAGTATGTAATTTAATTATATTACCCTGTTACTAGTATGCATCGATAAAGGTTGCAGCATATAATATAATAGGATCAGGTTTAAGTACCAATAACTCTGTTTCAGAAAAAAAAAAAAAAAGTACCAATAACTCAGCATCATTACAAAGACTTCGTCCATCTGTTGATCAGTATTGATTGTTCACTTAAATTTTTACTTCTCATGATTTTATTAAATTAGTTATAAAGCTTATATTAGAAATGAGTATAAGAAAAGAAAGTGAACAATATACAATAAAAACTAATTACCCCTTTCTTCACTTAATTAAATTATTATTATTATTATTATTATTATTATTTACTTATAGAAGAAAGGGTCTCCATTTATATACATAATTGCAATTAAAGAAAATTATGCTAATTAAAAAAAAAAAAAAGCTTTTAGTTTCCAATAATTGTGTCAAGTCCGAGATTATCAAAAGATTGAAAAGATAACACATCTGTTAGAACCAACCATTCCCTAAATCCCCTATCCAAATATCTGTTCCATTTCTCTTATTCCCTCGTTCTGTTTTTTCTAGATAAAAAATAACAAAAAAAAAAAATTAATAAAAAATGGAATAAAAATACCATTAATTCACTTTTAATCTCATCTCAAAATTTAAAATCAAATTCAGCAAATATATAACAATTCAAGCAACAATATATGTTTTTAAAAAATTATTTAAGAAAATATTTTTAAGATTATATATATATATATTCAAATTGTCTTTTATTCTTAAAATTAATTAAAATTATATTTTTATTATTTAAATTAATTTAAAATTCTTAATTTTAGAGTTAACATAAATTTAAAATTTTTAGTTCTATTTATACTTAATTTCAATTAAATATAAAATTTTACATGAAGTAATTAATTAAAATAAAATAATTAATAAATAAAAAATATAATTTTATTGTATTACAATATTAACTAGTATCTTTCAAATTTATATTTACCATTAGTTATTTATTGTATATATTAAATTTAAATCTACTTAATTTTATTCCTATGTATATTTACATTGTTACAAGTATGATTTTTTAAAAATTTTTATCATAGAGTTAGTATTATACCACTTATAAAATATTATCTCATGCATTAATAATAAATAAATGACTAATATTAATAATATATTAACTAATTAGATTTATATTTATATTATTAATTTATCAATATTTTCCTATTTTTATTTTTTTTAACATTGAAAATAGTAGTGTTTATGATTTTTATTCTTTTGAATAAAAATAAATTGATAAAAATTGAAATAAAAAAGATATTGTAAGAACCAAATCATATTGGAATAAATTTATTTTATTATGTTGATATAGTTCTAATTTTTTATTAATAACAGAATCGAGAATCATATTATACTGAATCATTCTGGATACCAGATAAAAAAATAATTAAAACTGAAATTAATTTTATAAAAATATTTTTATATTTTTTTTAGAAATATAAT
Organism: Hevea brasiliensis; assembly: GCF_030052815.1. NCBI lineage: Eukaryota > Viridiplantae > Streptophyta > Magnoliopsida > Malpighiales > Euphorbiaceae > Hevea > Hevea brasiliensis. Next base: position 12,921,221 of record NC_079505.1, read on the forward strand.
ATAAATTTTAAACATATAATACATATGGTGCATTTATAATAATAGACTGTATGCATTATAATATATATACAAGTACAAATGAAGGACCAACTTTTAGAACTAATAAAAATATTCTTCTAAATATTAATAATATAAGTTTACATTTTTCCTTGTTTAAATTTTATTTTTTAAAATTATTTCATAAAAATTTTGTTAAAATTTTAGTTTAGAATGAGAAACCTATATATATATATATATATATATATATATATATATATATATATATATATATATATATATATATATATTAAAACATACATTATTAAATTTATATTTATATTTTGATCAATAATATATTTATAACATATAAAATATAATCTATGATTTAAAAAAAAATACTTATTGCATATATTAAATAATTAATATATTAAATAGGTTTTAAAATTTTTTGGATTAAATTATATGACAATATAAAATTTTAAAATTTCAATATAATAAAAATAAAAATTTTATAATGATTAACAAAAATTCATGTCAAAAATTATTTTATTTTCTAATTTTATAAATAATATACAATTTTATTATGCAAGTTAACATTATTTTAAATTATGAAAAATTAAAATAAAATATATACAAATCAATTTTTTTTTAAAAAAAGTAAAATAATAAATTTTAAATGAATTAAATTTAATGAACTAATTTGTATTTATTATTAATTTATTTTAATTTTTAAACTTTTTCACCCATTTATATTTTTAAACTTATTATTATATTTTTTTATTATATAACCTTTAAGTTTATAATTAAGTTAATATTATATGTTAATAATATAACATAGAACTTTGATCAAATAGAAAAAATTTAAGTTGATAAATACTTTTATTTATATAATCAATTAAAATAACATTAAAATCAATATTTCAATTTAAATAATTAAATATAATATTTATAATATTATAATAATATTATATAATATATAAAAGATTAATAAAAATTATATAAAAATTAATGAATTTTTATAAAATTTTATAATATTTACAACTCTTATAAAATTATTAAGAACCAAAAAATAGTTATAATGGTAATAATATAATTTATTGTTATAATTAAGTTTTGCGCTTGCTTTCCATACATGTGATATAATTTAATAAAAATTGACCTATTTTATTAAATTCATGAAATAAATTACTCAAATTTACAGTTTTGAATTTAATTATCCATAATTATCAATTTTAGAAAATAAATTAAACTTTATTCTCCTATGTTTATTATCACTTTTGTGATTTTAGTTGATATTTTTTTTTAATTTTTATTTTTATTTTCTTCATATTTAATTGAACTTTGCTAATTGTTATGTATTACCATCATTAGGAAGATAATAAGAACCATAATTATTAAATCTAAACCAAATCAACCAGTAGAATTAGTGACTTATCCTTTAAATTAGTCCGAGTTTATAATTAAATCAGGCAATAAATTGATCCAACGATTAAACCGATGTGACTCTACTGATTCAATTATTTAATAAATCTTTTTTTTTTATTATTAGTATAAGAAATTAAACTTAAAATCTCATAAAAAGTCATTAAAATCAAAATTAATTGAGTTAATTTAATAATTATGTATTTTTTATTTCGGTATATTTATATTTTTGTTAATGTATGCTTAATATTTCATAAAAACTAAAAAGAGAATTATATATTTATAGAAATTTTTATACATTATATTGCTTGAATATTTTTATATAAAATTTAAAAATATTATTAAATTTTATTAAATATAACTTAATAGGTGTTAAAGTTTCATATTAAATAATTAAAATTTAATTAATTATATTTATTTATATTATAGGTATCATATTTAATTAATTTATATATATTTAATTAATTTTTAATGATCTGAGCTATTAACTCACTTATTGAAATATTGACCCACTCACTCGTTTAAGTGAAATATTAATCCATTCACCCAATCTCTTCACCGGATTAAATATAAAATATAGAGGGCCAAGTTTAATAACATTGATAAAAAAATTGTGTTTTGAGCCAACAAATTTCAGAAAATAATAATAATAATAATAATAATAATAATAATAATAATAATAATAATAATAATAATAATAATAATAATTGTAACACCCCAAAAATTTTAAATTTTATTATTTTATGAGCATTTTTGGTATTTTAATTTTATTTAAATTTTAGGAATTTTTTTGAGATTTTTCGGATTTTAAAAATCGGGTTCGATTTTCCGAAAATATAAACTTTGATGAATTTTAAAAATTAATTTAAAGACCACGTGGCAAAACTAAAAATATATTTGGAGTCTACGTATTTTTCTGAGTTTTCTGGAATTTTTTCGGAATTTTTGGACCTCGTTTTCGGTCCCGATGCAGAGTAAAAATTCAAAATTTTGTATCTTGAATCGGACCGGCCGAATCGAACCGGACCGGATCGGACCGGTTGAATCGGACCGGCCTTTTCCTTTTTCTTCTTCCCTTCCCCGCGCGCGTCGTTCCCTCTTCCTTTTCTCTCTCTTTTCTCTCTCCTCCCTCTCTTCAAGAAGTTGGTGCCTGGTGCTTATGATGTGTCAGACGATGCATATCGGTTTTTGGATTCTATGACAGGCGGGAGCAGTCTGATTGGTGATAGAAGACTGATAAAGTGTATGCAGCATGTCATGGGGCCTATGCCTAGACAATGGATGAATGACTACGTGTTACCCCGGATGGAGGGTTTGACATGGGCTCAGTTTGTGGAACTTTTTATCAATCGATTTGTGCCAGAAAGCTTCAGAGATCAGAAGCAGTGGGCCTTTGAGGCCTTAAGATAGAATGGCAGGTCTGTAGATGAATATGCTACAGAATTTGTGGAATTGAGCAGATATGCCCCTGCAGCAGTAGCTACAGAAACTATGAAGGTGAAGAGATTCCTAAAGGGGCTTGACAGGAGGTATGCGAACCTGGCCATGATGTCTAATCAGTCTTTTGATGTGGTGGTTGATCGAGCCAGACAAATTGAGATTAGCTATGCGGATGACAAATGAAGAGCAAAGAAAAAGCAGGCGAGGGTTCCTCGGTGTCCCTTCCATGGGTACTCGGACGGTGGTGGCGAGTAATTACAGAGGAAAAAGTAGGAACGAGAAGAGTGGTTTTAGACACAAACCTCGAGGATTCGCACCGAGTGCGGATCCAAGCGGTGGTCACGATTCGAGTGCAGTTCAGATCCTCCTTGGCACCTTGTGCACAAAGTGTGGAAGAGGACATTCAGACCTTGTTTGATGGGATCAGAGTATGCTTGTGTGTGGCCAACCAGTCACTTTGCTAGAGAATGCCCGTTTTGATGAGCCACGATGGGGTCACAGGTTCATTGCAAATGTTCCTCGCCATTGTATCCGGTGCTTCCAACATGGCGATCGATCGATGTGGCAGGCCGAGGACAAGGGGATGTGGATTTGGAGGCGGTCAGAGGTAGAAGTCGTGATCGTGGTTACGCCACTCGGGGTAGGGGTCAAGCTCGGTTTTCACCCCGACCCACCAGATGCTCGAGCTTCCAATGCGCCAGGTGTATTCTTCTCAGTCCTTCTTATGAGGCTCGTGTTTTGATAGATCCGGGTGCTACGCACTCATTTGTCTCCCCTGTGTTTGCCATGAGGTTGGGTAGAAACCCTACAACCTTAGAATGTCCTTTGTCGGTAGCTACCCCGCTTAGTGACAACATAGATGTAGATATGGTTTTTCCGGGTAGCCCAGTAGTAGTGGATGGAAAGATCCTCCCAGCAGACTTGGTTCCTCTACCAGTGATAGATTTCGATGTAATCTTGGGGATGGATTGGTTGGCAACTCATTATGCCACTTTAGACTGCAGGAACAAAAAGGTGTATTTCCACATACCTGGTGTGGAAGAATTTAGCTTTGATGGTGACAGGAGCGTGGCTCCATATAATTTGGTGTCAGCAATTAGTGCTAGAAAAATGTTGAGGCGTGGATGCCAAGGGTATTTGGCATTGGTGAGAGATACATCTATAGAAGGTGTCAGAATGGAAAATGTTCCTGTTGTCAGAGAATTTATGGATGTCTTCTCAGAGGAGCTTCCAGGGTTGCCACCAGGAAGGGAAATAGAGTTTTGCATTGATGTTGTGCCGGGTACAAACCCCATATCCATGCCACCTTACAGGATGGCACCAGCAGAATTGAAAGAGCTGAAGGAGCAACTACAGGAGCTTTTGGACAAGGGTTTTATACGTCCGAGCACTTCACCCTGGGGTGCTCCTGTTCTATTTGTTAGAAAGAAGGATGGGTCATTGAGGTTGTGCATTGACTATAGACAGCTGAACAAGGTGACTGTGAAGAACAAGTATCCACTTCCTCGGATCGATGATCTGTTTGATCACTCAAGGGGCTAGATTCTTTTCCAAGATAGACCTGCGATCAGGCTACCATCAATTGAGAATCAGGAATGAGGACGTGTCCAAAACGGCATTCAGGACAAGGTATGGTCATTATGAGTTCTTGGTGATGTCTTTTGGACTCACTAATGCACCAGCAGCCTTCATGGACTTGATGAACAGGGTGTTCAAGCCATTTTTGGACCGTTTTGTCATCGTATTTATAGATGACATTTTGGTATACTCTCGGACCGAGGAAGAACACGTGTGGCACTTGAGGATGGTGTTGCAGACTTTGAGGGAGCACCAGCTATACGCTAAATTTTTGAAATGTGAATTTTGGCTAGAAAGCATCTCATTCTTGGGACACGTGGTTTCTAGTGACGGTATTCAAGTGGATCCCAAGAAAATTGAAGTCAGAATCGATTGGCTTAGGCCTACAAATACCACCGAGGTGCGAAGTTTTCGGGTTTAGCTGGCTACTACTGAGCGCTGTGTAAGATTTCTCCGGGATAGCGGCTCCCAACTAAGTTGACCAGAAGAATGTTCCATTCATTTGGACAGATGACCGTGAGGTGAGTTTCCGTGCTTAAGGAGTGTCTAACCACCGCCTCGTGTTGACACTACCCGTGAGTGGTGAAGGATACACTGTATTGTGACGCCTCCAGAGTTGGCCTAGGGTGTGTTTTGATGCAGAATGGAAAGGTAGTGGCTTATGCTTCAAGGCAGCTGAAGAGGCATGAGCAGAACTACCCCACCCATGATTTGGAAATGGCGGCTGTAGTCTTTGCACTTAAAATCTGGAGACACTACCTATATGGTGAAGTGTGCGAGATATACACCGACCACAAGAGTTTAAAGTATATCTTCCAACAGAGGGATTTAAACTTGAGACAGAGGAGATGGATGGAGCTTCTGAAAGACTATGATTGCACCATCCAGTACCACCCTGGGAAGGCCAATGTTGTAGCAGATGCTTTGAGCAGAAAATCTTCTGGCAGTTTGGCGCACATTTCAGTAGAGAAGAGACCATTGATTCAGAAGGTACATGAGTTGATGGATCAGGGTTTAATCCTAGATCTTTCAGATGAGGGGGTATTGTTGGCTCACTTTTCAGTGAGGCCAGACTTGAGGGACAGAGTTAGAGTTTCCCAGCACAGAGACCAACAATTGATGAAAATCATAGAAAGAGTACAGCAAGGTGAAGGTGGTGAGTTTGGATTTGCCAATGATGGCGCCCTAGTGCAAGGTTCTAGGATATGTGTGCCCGATGTGGACAACCTCAGGAATGAAATCATGCAAGAGGCACACTACACACTGTACAGTGTCCACCCAGGTTCCACCAAGATGTACCATGACGTGAAAGATAGCTATTGGTGGAATGGCATGAAGAGAGACATAGCAGACTTTGTGTCCAAGTACTTGACTTGTCAGAAGGTGAAGTTTGAACACCAGAGACCATCAGGGAAGCTGCAAGAGCTCCCTATCCCGTAATGGAAGTGGGAAATGATCACTATGGATTTTGTGATCAAGGTTGCCTCGTACCACGCGAGGATATGATTCGATATGGGTAATTGTAGACCGCTTGACCAAATCAGCTCACTTCTTACCTGTGAAGACTACATATTCTGTGGCACAGTATGCCCGGCTCTACATTCGAGAAATAGTCAGATTGCACGGAGTTCCGGCTTCCATAATATCTGACAGAGGGCCCCAGTTCACTTCTCGGTTTTGGAGAAAGTTGCAGGAGGCACTTGGCACAGAGTTGAACTTCAGTACGGCTTTCCACCCTCGCATGCACGGACAAATTGAAAGGACAATCCAAACATCGAAGACATGCTTCGCATGAGTGTCTTGGATTTTGGAGGTCAATGGGATGAGCAAATAGCTTTGGTGGAGTTTGCCTACAACAACAGCTTATCACTCCAAAGATAGGGATGGCACCCTATGAGGCACTATATGGAAGAAAGTGTAGGTCTCCTCTGTGTTGGACAGAAATGGGGGAAGCGAAGGTACATGATGTAGACCTAGTGCAGTACACTTCAGAAGTAGTTCCTTTAATCAAGGAACGACTGAAAACAGCTTTCAGTAGGCAGAAGAGTTATGCAGACCCCAGACGGAGGGATGTGGAGTTTGCAGTGGGCGACTATGTATTCCTGAAGGTTTCTCCAATGAAGGGAGTCATGAGATTTGGAAAGAAGGGCAAGTTGGCACCTCGGTATATCGGACCTTTGAGGTTACCGATAGAGTTGAGCAGCTTGCTCACCGCTGGAGCTACCACCCAACCTTTCTCACGCTCATCCCATGTTTCACATCTCCATGCTCAGAAATACATTCCCGATCCTTCTCATGTAATCGCAATGGATGTAATAGAGCTAAAGGAGAACTTGACGTTTGAGGAGCAACTCAGAGCCATAGTGGACTACCAAGTGAGATAGTGAGATCAAAACAGATCCCTATGGTTAAGGTTTTGTGGAGGAGTCGATCGGTGGAAGAGTGCACTGGAGTCGAACGGGACATGCGTAGCAAGTACCCTTATCTGTTCAATGTATAGTAATGTGCTTTATTCTGCCTTGTGTAAAAATTCAAGGACGAATTTTCTGTAAGGGGGGAAGAATGTAACACCCCAAAAATTTTATATTTTATTATTTTATGAGCATTTTTGGTATTTTAATTTTATTTAAATTTTAGGAATTTTTTTGAGATTTTTCGGATTTTAAAAATCGGGTTCGATTTTTCGAAAATATAAACTTTGATGAATTTTAAAAATTAATTTAAAGACCACGTGGCAAAACTAAAAATATATTTGGAGTATACGTATTTTTCTCGAAGTTTTCAAATTTTTCGAATTTTTGGACCTCGTTGCTCCCGATGCTGAGTAAAAATTCAAAATTTTGTATATTGAATTGACCGCCGAATCGAACTGACCGATCGGACTGGCCGAATCGGACCGGCCTTTTCCTTTTTCTTCTTCCCTTCCTCGCTGCTCCTCCCTCTTCCTTTTCTCTCTTTTCTCTCTCCTCCCCGCCACCGCCACCACCTCCCACTACCACTCCCAACAACCACGCCGCCACTCTCTCCCCAGCCGGCCGCCTCCCCAAACGGCCGAAAACCGGGCGCGAATCCCCTCCCTCGCACGCGCGGCGTTTCGGCTTCCTCGGCCAAAATCCGGCCGATCTGGCCCCAATTGGATCGGGTCTTGTGTTTAAAATCATCTACTCGGTGAGAGCTTTCCATAGACACCAAGAACGCCGAAATCCATCAAGCGGTTTGTCCAATTTTTGCTCGGGAAGTTTTTAGCCAATTTCGACTTTTGGGCTAGATTTCTCGAAAATCGTGAATCCCACGAGAAAACCGAGGGTACCAGCACGCTCCACTCGTCGAGAGCTTCGTGGCGCCATAAATTTCAAATTTTTCGACACCGCTTTTTCTGGGTCCCACGAACTTCGCAGTTGTTTTTCCGAGCATTTAATGAGCTTAGAAAATTCTGAAAAATTTATGTACTAACCCCCGTGTTATGGGCTTCGTGTAGGTATCCTCGATTCGCGAAATTCGACGATTGACCGGTGCGAAATTCGGCCAGACAGATGCACTGCACGAAAAAGTCTCCGAATTGGACCGAGGTTTTGGCTAGCCCCCCATTGTCAGACGTCCCGAGCGCGTTCCCAAAGTCGGAATCGGCAAAGGTAAACCCAAACCTTGCTTTTTCGTAATTTTCTAGTGCTTAAATAGGATTAAAAATCCATAAAATATTCGTGGTAGCTTAGAAAATTATGATTCTTTTTGCAATAGCTTAGTAATATTGCTAAGGACCGCGGGACAAAGTTTTAGAATTTTTAGAGCTTATTTGGGCAGTTTTTGCAAAAATGGTCAATTATAAGGACTAAATTGAAATATTACATACTGTGATGGATGATTGATTTGATAGGCCCAGGAGGGGCTGTGTGATATGATTGAGCTGTGGATATATGGATTGTAAATATAGAAGTGTGTTTTGAGCCATTTTGCAGGTTGGGTAGGTCCTAGGTATAGGGAAGACTCTGCCGGATTTTCGGCACGACTTATGACGTATTGGTCTTTTTTCTTTGTTTGTATTGAGTCAAATTTATTAAATGATTGTAATAAAATTGTCAGGTGAGCCGGGACAGCCTTCTTCCTCCGCCCAGCCGCCACAGTGATTGTCGTCAAGTCTGTGAGTAAAATATTAATTTTAATTGTAATTTCGATATTATTATATGTTCAGCATGCCCATGCATCACTTATATGCATATATTTATGTAGTTAAACTCTAGGCACGATTTATGATGCATTGATAACTGTTAAAGTGCCATGATGTTGTTGTGGTAATTTAGAGCAGTTTACGTGCGTTGGCGTGCGTGTGATGTGGTGTGGACTATGGATAGGACGGGTAGTCACGGCTTGAGTTCTTCGCTGGGACCCGATCCTTCGAGGGGTAGTCACGGCTTGAGTTCTTCGCTGGGACCCTCGATTTGGTTTATTAAGCGAAAGTCCGGCTTGAGTTCTTCGCTAGCACCAGGTTGGATTTAAGAGAGCTGTATAGGGGATCAGCTCCCATATGTTATAATTGATGCTACAGGGTGCGTGAGTGCTCCAAATTACCTTTTTGATGTTATGATGTGAAAATGATGTTGATGTTGCATTTCACTCTACAGGGTGCATTAGTTTTAGATAGTTATAGAGATTATGGTTAAAATTGATATTTTACTCTCTGAGTCGAACGCTCACTCCTGTTCAAAAATTTTTACAGGCCACAGGAGGATTTTTTTTTTTTTTTAGGTTAACCTGCTTTCTCCCTCGCAGGTCAATTATTACTGTTTGTATAAACTTGTTAAATCTTAGAATTTCCGCATGTGTTAGAAATGTTTATTTGATTTGGGTCTGTAAACTAAATTATTATTTTGGGACCTGTAAACTTAATATGCTATGCATGTTTGATGGATTGGATGAGGGAGCTGAGCTCCCATTTATTTTTATGTTGATGAGTATGTGGAGGGTGAGCTGAGCTCCCCAATTGACTATATATTGTGTTTACAGGTCGGGTGAGTCAAAAACTCCCCGTTGGAAAGTCCATTTTATGGCCGGACTCTGTCCGTTTGTTTTCTTGAAATTGGGCCCAAATGGGCCTTAGAATTGGGTAAATGAACAGTTAGGCTTACTACGGGCCTCGGGGGCTTTAGGCTGGCCCAGGTCCTAGTGCCGGTCCGGCCCATAGGTTGGGTCGTGACAAATGTGGTATCAGAGCTTAGGCTCCAGATTCTTAGGGAATGTTTGTCTAAAGTATTGGGAAGAGTCTACTAGGAGTCACATGCGGAAAATAGGGTTCACATTCGTCTGGCATTGTCATCTTTGCTTCTAGTTTCTGCTCCATATATTATGTATAAATATGAGTCTATAGAGCTGTGTAATGAGCAGTTTTGAATTTTTGTGGGCTAATGCTGCTGAATTTCAGGAAAATGCGTAGAAGCAGGAGAGCTGCCACTGCACTGTAACTGGATGTGCCTGACGAGGTGTCGGACAGATGAGGCGCCGCCAGGAGGCGGGGTAGGAGGCCTAGAGTCGCTCAAGTAGAGGAGTAGCCACCCCAAGATCAGTCCTTTATGGCATAGGGTCCCATGGACCCCATGGCAGCTACTCTAGCTGGGTTGCAGAGGACCATCGATATGATGGCGCAGTATATGGTCCACCCTCCACAGCAGCAGCAGTCCACCGCCCTAAGAGGAGAACCTTATAAACAGATAATTAATTTCAAGAAGTTGGTGCCTGGTACTTATGATGTGTCAGACGATGCATATCGGTTTTTGGATTCTCGCAGCATGTGCAGAAATGCATTACTGATTGACTGATAGAAGACTGATAGAGTGTATGCAGCATGTCATGGGGCCTATGCCTAGACAATGGATGAATGACTACGTGTTACCCCGGATGGAGGGTTTGATATGGGCTCAGTTTGTGGAACTTTTTATCAATCGATTTGTGCCAGAAAGCTTCAGAGATCAGAAGCAGTGGGCCTTTGAGGCCTTAAGATAGAATGGCAGGTCTGTAGATGAATATGCTACAGAATTTCTGGAATTGAGCAGATATGCCCCTGCAGCAGTAGCTACAGAAACTATGAAGGTGAAGAGATTCCTAAAGGGGCTTGACAGGAGGTATGCGAACCTGGCCATGATGTCTAATCAGTCTTTTGATGTGGTGGTTGATCGAGCCAGACAGATTGAGATTAGCTATGCTGCGGATGACAGCGGAAGAGCAAAGAAAAACAGAGCAGAGGGTTCCTCAGGTGTCCCTTCCATGGGTACTCCGGACAGTGGTGGCCAGAGTAATTACAGAGGAAAAAGTAGGAACAAGAAGAGTGGTTTTAGACACAAACCTCGAGGATTCAGACCAGGGTACGGATCCAGCAGTGGTCACAGTTCAGGGTACAGCAGTTCTGGGTCTGGTTCAGGATCCTCCTTGGCACCTTGTGCACAGTGTGGAAGAGGACATTCAGGACCTTGTTTGATGGGATCAGGAGTATGCTTCAGGTGTGGCCAACCAGGTCACTTTGCTAGAGAATGCCCCATTTTCAGTGAGCCACAGATGGGGTCACAGGGTTCTGTTGCAAATGTTCCTCGCCAGTTGTATCCGGGTGCTTCCAACATGGCAGTGCGATTGGGCCAACAGGCCGAGGACAAGGGGATGTGGATTTGGAGGCGGTCAGAGGTAGAAGTCGATCGTGGTTACGCCACTCAGGGTAGGGGTCAAGCTCGGGTTTTCACCCTGACCCACCAGGATGCTCAGGCTTCCAATGCAGTTGTGGCAGGTATTCTTCTGGTCTGTTCTTATGAGGCTCGTGTTTATGATTCGACATCGATAGAATCATATCAAATATAATTTTATTTTGATATTTGAGTTTAGTTCTTATTTTTTACTAAGAATTGAATCGAAATCGTACCAAAACCGAATCAAGATTGAACCGGAGAATGTGAAGGTAGCAAGAAATTGATTGGAGAAAATTAAAAAAAAAAATTGATGGATTTTTGGACAAATAAAGGTATTGATCTTTGATGGATTTTTTTGGCTCAAAGAAACTCGGAGGTTTTGTCCCAATTTGTTCCCTTTGATAATATATATATATATATATATATATATATATATATATATATATATATATATATATATATATATATATATAATAAAAAGGTTCATATAGAGATCAAACGGATTGATTTTTGTGGATACTTGATTTGACTAAACCCTAATAAAATATATTTAGATAATATATAGTTGGGTTTAGGAAGAATTCAAATTTAAAAAGTAGTATTCATGACGAGTTTGGTTTTACATGTTAGGCATTTATTATTTGAACAAGTTTATATTAATATTTAATTAAATATAAAATATATATTTTTTATAATAATATTTGTAAATTTTACATTTTTATTTTAAATAAAATAGGATTTAAATATTTTATGAATTTTTTAAAATATAAATTATTAATATTCAACTCAACTCAACTAAGCCTTTATCCCAAAAAATAGGGAGCCGGCTATATGGATTCGCTTTCTCCACTTTAAACGATTTTGGGTTAAATCCTCAGAAATGTGTAATGCTTTAGGTCTGTACTACTCTCCTCCAAGTCAATTTAGGTCTACCCCTTTTTTTCTTTTTATCATCTAACCTAATGTGCTCTACTTGCCTAACTGGAGCCTCCGTATGTCTACGCTTCACATGACCAAACCACCTCAATCTCCCTTCTTTCAACTTATCTTCAAAATTTTAATATCTTTTGTGTCATTACTAAGGTACTTAGACCAACCTCTATCGATCTTATGTAACTAGTCAGGTAGAGCCTCCTCCAAGGGCCAAGTGTATCATTTATCAACATTGGAAAGTAAACTGGGTCTCTCCTTCTAGGTAACAAAAGTGTTTATATTCCCTGACAACTCAATCCAATGCGACTTTATCAATTCTCACTCCTTCTCTGGAATGGAAATATCTAGACTTCTTCCTATAGCTTCTTAGTATGTGGCCTACTTCTGACACATTGGCACTCAGATCGAAGCTCTACTACTCCTTTAATCTATCATCTCATAATAACTTGTTTTAAACATCTCTTAGTGTGTTCCTAGCATACCTATTCCTCCTTATCCTCATCATTATAACTAGCTATACCGAGCTTTCTTCCTATCCTTTGGATCTTATCCACTTCCTTTTCCTATTTCTGCTATTGTTGATATCCTTTCAACCTACTGCATTTATTCCTAAATCTTAATTCTATTTCACCCTTACACCTTTTCCTTCAAGAATGTCCATCCCATCATCAACTTTAACTTTCATTTTTATTTCTTAGTCTTATCTTGATTATTAGTTCCATTACTTCGGGAATTCTAACCTTACGGTTTACTCCTACCAGCACATTCTTCACCTTTTGTAACACTTATAATTAACCATAGAAAATTCTTTTTGTATCCCCTTTTTCCAACTTAACTATCAGAACATTATCATTCCCTACCAGCCTTAGTAGGAAATTGCTTATTCTGGATGGATATGAGTCCCATAAACTATAAGTTCTATCTGAACTAACACGGCTGTGGGAAATATGTGTCATGCCTTAATTCCAAACAAGATACTTCACGTGTTCATTCTCCTTAATATAATCACATATAATGCCCATAGCTTTCTAAACTTCAACCTCAAATTACCCATCATCGACAATTTCATCTATTGAAACTCATCCATAAATAGTACTTCATCTAACTCATAGTTTAAAACAGTTGCAAGCCTTAGTAGCTAACTCAATTTAACTCCTGTCATTACTCTGTTCGTCCTTTCATGCTTAACACTAGGTATGTACTTACTGTCATTCTCATATCAAGGAATTGTGTATGAATTGGTGCCTACCAAACTATCAAATAACTCGGTCTCCTTGACTCAGTCTCTGTTCCTTATATAACCCTGTAGAACCAATAGCACAAACTAAACTTGAAAAGAAAGAAAAATATCCTCTTATATTCAACTACGCCCGATTGTCCATATAATAACGTTTAACCTATGTTTCTTAGTCTTTCTCTTCAAATTTCATCATCTCCTAGCACAATTGTGCTCTACCCATAATGCATCATCTGCATGAACCCTTTACCGTACCATTGTCCTTCCTGATATAATATTTTATAATTTATTAACTTTACTTATACTCGACCTATGATTCATATCTATCATCGTTTATATTGTGCCCTTAACTTTTGTTGATTCCTGAAAGATTTCTCTTACTAATAGATTCTTCCAACACTAATTCCACCCTTATCTATGGTCATTAATTTAATCCTTGAACTTTCTAGTGATTTATAACCACCCAGACTTGTCACTTCTCGTTCTACCGCTACTGTTGTTCTGTTGTTATTGCTTCACTGCAAAGTGATTCTGTTTGTCACACTAAAAATGTTTGCCTGACATTTATAATGAACCTCAACTACCTTTGCACTATCTCAAAAGTTTAACCTAAAGCCTCTGTGTCATTACCTATCATTCTTTTCCTCGCATCATACCTATTTGATCCCTTAGATTGACTTTTATTCAACTTACTGCTTACTAACTTCTCTTTCTCTACCTAATTAGGTAGTCCGCAATACCATCGCACACCTTCTAGCATTTACTCATTATTATTGTATTCCATACCTCCATCACTGTTCTCACTAATGTGGTCCCATTTTGGGTTTTCCATCCTTGTCATTCTCCTTGCCAAGAATAACACTTAGTCTACCCTATATCTTAACTTTGTTCCTTTTATTATGCGCTCTTCAGGTTGTCCTTCCGTTTATTTTCTTTGTCTTACCCAAAATAGAACTTAACTATTCTATCCCTGGTTCCCTTTTTCTTCCTAACATGACAGTTGTACCTGCTAACTATATCTTTCAGAGTCTCTACCACGTTATTACATATCTGTGCTACTCAGATTTGGTCCTTTGACCACTCTAGCTAGTACTTCCACTGGCATTTAGATTATATTGCATCTGCAACCAATTGTCCAAACCTTCATTCTGCACTTTCTCTATCCATTGGCCTTCTAGAATTTATCTTCGCTAGTTTATTTCTCTTAACACTATTATAATTAAATTATACTATTGTTTTGAACAATATGAAGTTAGAAAGGAACTCAGGAAATTGCATTCATACCTTTATTGTATGATTTCTATTCTTATCCTTTAGCTTACATAATACCCTTACTACCTCAAAAACTGATTCTGCAGTAATTTTATTATTATTATTATTATTATTATTATTATTATTATTATTATTATTATTATTATTATTATTATTATTATTATTATTATTATTTTCCATGTTTACTCAATTAGCCAAAACTTAAAATTCCGGGCACCCAAACCCGTCATCCAATTCAAAGGATTTACATCCATTGTGATCTGATTATATATGATTCCTGTAATGGAACCTGTATCCTCTGCAGGATACCCGAGCCTACTACTCTCTACCACACTCTACAGTCCCATCTGGGGCACTATTTTGTTGGTCACCATTATTAGTAATAACCTTCGATCCCTTCTGAAAAGATAGGACTATACCATAACTTGCTGCAACAAAGGTACTACATTTACCACCTTGCCAAAACCATGTCAAATTAATGTCTCTCTTATCATATCATAGCTCTATAAATCATCAATTCATAATTTCGACCTTCTCTAGGTAGTAGGGTTGTACTTTACACCTTGTTAATACACACAAGGTATTCTATTCTCACTAAGTTCTAAGCAAAACGTCTGTCGTTCTGCAAAAATCATCCAAAATTCCATACCAAAGACTAGATGGTCTCACTCTATAGGTGTCACGTTTACTTTGCAACTAATCCGAAACCTCTGGTCTGATGGCAACTCATGATGTAACTCTAGCTCATGCTAGGGTAACTGAGTCACTGACTCTAGTTACCACCCAACTGTGACCCTTCGATATTCTAGCTCTAGACTCTTAACCAGGAGTTCCCAACTCCTCTGCAAATATAGAACTCTGTTCTGGCATAACTATATTAAAACAGAGACTGCCTGCAAACATCCTCATCATAAGCACTACAGGGAAGTACGTAGCTCTACACAATAATCTCATGTCGGTACTGTAATCTGCAGCTTACAGAGCAGACATCGAGAACATTGTATAGTTACTACGATACGTCATGACCGACTAGGTCTCCTAATTTCTTATCTCTTTTGAATCTTCTATTATCATAAACTTATTCTGACTGGGTCATCCACTGATGACTGCTAGCAGTGGTATCCTCATCCTTATCTAGGGCAACTGTACTTTCAAGACTCACCTTTATGTACTCGTGCCTTGCACGAAATGGGCACACCATTTAAACCCATACAGACAGAAACATATCATTTCTTAGAGTACGTATCCTCATGATGGACCTCACATGTCTACTAACTCTATTTCACATTTCTGTGTACTCCACGAAAATCAAGACACTAATTGAGAAACTTTTATATTTCCTGAGGTATAACGCAGAATCTAGAAACAAAGAATTACAGAAAAGACAAAACAGAATCCTATACTCCGCATGTAACATCCTATCAAGACTCCTTTTACACTCCCAAGTATATTCTTTCCCATGAATCTAGAGCCTAAGCTCTGATACCAACTTTGTCACGACCCAACCTATGGGACGGACCGGCACTAGGACCTGGGCCAGCTTAAAGCCCCCGAGACCCGTAGTAAGCCTAACTATTCCTCAAATCCATAATCAAGCCCACAATTTAGGCCCAATATGCATATAAAATAATTTAAATTAAACTGTTATAATTTTATTTCGGGCCAACTTAGCCTAGAAATTATCAGAAACTAAAATTCGGGGAGCCCAGCTCAACCCTGTTACATCATTTACAAACTATTTAAAACTCATAAAAATTTTTCATTTATTAACAAAAACTTAAATTCATGCAGTCCCTGACAGAATTAATGCTACTACTAGTACATGCGGAGTCCTAAATTACAAATTTAGAGAATAATAATACAATTAGGTAATCTTTTCATAACCTGAGAGGAAAGGGACAGGTTATTCTGAAAAAAATGTCTCCTCCTGTGGCCTGGAAAAATATTGAACAGGAGTGAGCGTTCGACTCAGAGAGTAAAATATCAATTTTAACCATAATCTCTATAACTATCTAAAGTTAATGCACCCTGAAGAGTGAAATGCAACATCGGCAACATTTTCACATCAAAACAGCAAAAAGGTAATTTAGAGCACTCACACACCCAGTAATATCAATCATAATATATGGGAGCTGATCCCCTATACAGCTCTCTTAAATCCAACCTGGTGCCAGCGAAGAACTCAAGCCGGACTTTCGCTTAATAAACCAAATCGGGGTCCCAGCGAAGAACTCAAGCCGTGACTACCCCCGAAGGATCGGGTCCCAGCGAAGATCTCAAGCCGTGACTACCCGTCCTATCCATAGTCCACACCACATCACACGCACGCCAACGCACGCACACTGCTCCAAATTACCACAACAACATACATGGCACTTTCACAGTTATGAATGCAACATAAATCGTGCCTAAAATTTATCTTCATAGATATATGCCTATAAGTGATGCATGGGCATGCTTGAACATATAATAATAGTGAAATTACAATTAAAATTAATATTTTACTCACGGTACACCGATGACTATTGTGGCTGCTGGATGCAGAAAAATAGCTGACCTCGATCACCTAATAATTAAATTATAAATTTATTAGTACTAAGTTAAGATAAAACTCTAAAGAGGCAATAGACAGCCTAATTCATGCCGGAAATCCGGCAGAGTTTCCCCTATACCTGGGACCTACCAAACCTGCAAAAAGGCTCAAATAACACTTCTTAATTCTCAATTTCCACAATCACATCTCATCAACATCACATGGCCCCTCCTGGGCCCTCCAAATCAGATAATACTCAAAATCTTAAAAATTACATTTTTGTCCCTATAATTGACATTTTGCCAAAATTCACTCAAACAAGCTCTAAAAATTCTAAAATTTCGCCCCGCGGTCCTTAATAATATTATAAGACTATTGCAAAAGGAATTATAATTTTTCGATCATCCACGAATATTTTATGAATTTTATTCTAAATCGATATTAGTCGAAAATGAGCACTTTGGAGTTCGGGTTTACCTATGCCAATTCTGACACCTGGAACGCATCCAGAACGTCTAAAAATGCTAGGATTGACTGTAATATTGACCACGTTCAGAGACGGGCTGCCGGATCTGGCTGAAAATGCGGTCCCCGCGCCGGTGAGCTATCCTCGCTCCGATCGCACCTAAATTAAGTCCAAATTTTGTTAATAATTATCACAAAATTATTTTTAAATTTTAGAAATAGAAAAAGTTCGAAAATCTCACCAAGCGATCTGGACCGTTCGATTATCGCCTTTTTCAAACGGTGTCCGATCGGAGCGGGACCAGTCCTATCTCGAAGATCTCGTCGTCCTGAGTCCATATATTAGCATCTTCACAGGAACAATAACAAATCTTAAAATGTTCATATATTAGCAACTTCTTCTAGCAAAGTCCAAACAGGAATTCTCTTAACGCTAGAGATTGCTGCATTAATCATCGACTAGTGAAGCAATTTTCTGGCGCGCAACAAACTTCAGAGGTCATAAGTAATCAAAGATTATATGTTCTCTTGAATATGTTGGAAGTGGTCAAGTTGGAAGAGAACGTGTGTGACAAACTTCCTCGCAACTGTAGATTAGTGGGTGAAGACAACATTACAAATGGTTTAATTTAAAGCATTAACCATTTTTATTTGCATGAGCATATGCTTCTAAACAATTAATACATATTTGACATCACCAGCAAACAACTAGCTTTCAATAACCGGATAGTATCTGATAAGCAACTCCAACACCTACTCCCAAAAATCCTAAACTTTAGCACAAAATATATACACGACTCGGACAATAATTAAATATTTGTTTAATCTACTATTGACATCTAAGTCATGACGATTCATGCAAGCCAATTCAATCTACAAAGACACAGAATTCCCAATCTGTACCATTATCATATGTAAAATCAAAGGCAGTTCCTTGTTCTTGTACGGTAGAACAAGGACTTGCACCTGAAGCACAAGAGCTAGATCCTGCACAAGAAGGGGAAGTGTTATGAGGTCACAGTACAATTGGGTTTTTTCTCCATGTGCATAACAACAATATAAAGCTTTGATATTTCCAACCTACTCATGAAAATAAAATGACAATATACAGGACGCCAGTGGCTAAACATATAAAATAGAAATACAAGTAAAGCTGCTATTATATCAAAAAATATCATTCCATTATTAGCAACCATTTGAACATAAATCACTTACACCTATAATGTAAGTATCTACTACCCAAATTCTATGTATAATACATTCCAACATTTTTTGGAAGATTCTCTTTCTTTTAACAGTAAGCAAACTCCAATATGGCAATTTTTATGTTTCTACTTCAACTGTCTAGCTGTCTTAAGCTTACACACCACCCCACACGCAAACACCCCCCTCCCCTCTCTTCCCTTCTTTTTTTTTTTTTTTGTTTTTCCATCCTTTAAACCTAGCCATGGACCCATAACTATCTTCTTCTTCTTCTTCTTCTTTTTTCCGTCAATCCACTTTCTACTTTTTGCAGTTGCATCATCAAGCAGAAAATAATGCAGAAAGTTGCAAATTAGGGAATAGGCACATTATTAATTGTGATTATGGAATCACAAAATGCTTGCAAGATAAAAACCACAACATGCAATGATTTCCTGTATGGAAAAAGGGTGAAAAACCTGCAAATGCACATAGAATTAAGCACAGAACAAATATGCTTATACATTCTACATATATAAAAGGAATTATCTAGTTAGCGTGCGAGTTTTGCTTTTAGGAATATAATAAAAATTAGAAATTCATCATGGTAGGTTGATAAATGAATTGCCAACACTGAAACTATACACAAAATGCATTGATAAGGGAAGTAGGGTCTCACAAGAGAAAGGGAAAGGTATCTGCATAGGCACAATAACAAATCTTAGGTTATTCACATACTCACCCAATAGTACTTCAGTCCTTTTTATCTAGCAATCAAACATATTCATAAATGTTAATGTGAATATACAACCTAAAATCATAATCTAGTGCTAATATATAGTTTCTTTTGAAAAGGGAAAGTAACTACTAGAGGGATTGTAATTGTACTCAAATGAAATATATTGAAGTAGCAACAACTCACAACATAACAAATACCTCGTCCATCTGTTGTGCAAGTCTTGATTGTTAAAATATCACTTAAACTTTGCATCTTTAGAACATTTGGAACGATTTCGTAGTTTTCTCAGAATGAGATCGTCATTGCGCGATAAATGTATTACATTCGAAGGTGGTGGCATCTGCAGAGAATCCTTTATCAACCATTTCATCAATAAGCTGTGTTGCCTTTGCTACATCCTCATGCCTGAGAAACCCTTGAATAATCACATTATAACAGCAACCATTTGGTACACATCCACTCTTTTCCATTCCTCTAAAAACTTTGTATGCTTCATCTAATAATCCTTCTTTGCAAAGGCCTTTTATTATTGTACTATATGTATAAACATTAGGCTGTAAGCCTTTTTCTAAAAGAATATTATTTTTTTCTATAAAAAATATATAAAACTATGAGAAATATTTAAAAAAAAATGAAAAATGTAACACCCCTGATTTTTTATATATTATTATTGGGCTTCGTGTAGGTATCCTCAATTCGCGGAAATTCGACAGTTGTCCGGATCTGTGAATTTCCGGCCAGACAGACCAGCTACCGGAAAAGTCTCCGAATTGGATCGAGGTTTTGGCTACCCCACCATTGTCAGGCATCCCGAGCGCGTTTCCGAAGTCGGAATCGGCAAAGGTAAACCCGAACCTTGCTATTTCGTAATTTTCTAGTGCTTAAATAGGATTAAAAATCCATAAAATATTCGTGGTAACTTAGAAAATTACGATTCTTTTTGCAATAGCTTAGTAATATTTCTAAGGACCGCGGGGCAGAGTTTTATAATTTTTAGAGCTTATTTGAGCAGTTTTTGCAAAAATGATCAATTATAAGGACTAAATTGAAATTTTACATATTGTGATGAATGATTGATTTGATGGGCCCAGGAGGGGCTGTGTGATGTGATTGAGTTGTGGATATATGGATTGTGGATATAGAAGTGTGTTTTGAGCCCTTTTGCAGGTTGGGTAGGTCCTAGGTATAGGGGAGACTCTGCCGGATTTTCGGCACGACTTAGGACGTATTGGGTCATTTGTATTAAATAATTGTAATATAATTGTCAGGTGAGCCGGGACAGCCTTCTTCCTCCGCCCAGCCGCCACAGTGATTGCTGTCAAGTCTGTGAGTAAAATATTAATTTTAATTGTAATTTCGATATTATTATATGTTCAGCATGCCCATGCATCACTTATATGCATATAATTATGTAGTTAAACTCTAGGCACGATTTATGTTGCATTGATAACTGTTAAAGTGCCATGAATGTTGTTGCGGTAATTTGGAGCAGTGTGCGTGCGTTGGCGTGCGTGTGATGTGGTGTGGACTATGGATAGGACGGGTAGTCACGGCTTGAGTTCTTCGCTGGGACCCGATCCTTCGAGGGGTAGTCACGGCTTGAGTTCTTCGCTGGGACCCTCGATTTGGTTATTAAGTGGAAGTCCGAGCTGAGTTCTTCACTGCACCAAAGTTGGATTTAAGAGAGTCAGATAGGATCAGCTCCCATATATTATGATTGATGTTATAGGGTGCGTGAATGCTCCAAATTACCTTTTTGATGTTATGATTTGAAAATGTTGTGATGTTGCATTTCACTCTACAGGGTGCATTAGTTTTAGATAGTTATAGAGATTATGGTTAAAATTGATATTTTACTCTCTGAGTCGAACACTCACTCCTGTTCAAAAATTTTTACAAGCCACAGGAGGATATTTTATTCTGGGTTAACCTGTTTTTCTACTTCGCAGGTTGTTTATCAATATTTGTGTAATTTTATTTACTCCTAGAATTTCCGCATGTGTTAGCAGTAATTATTTGAATTTGGTCTGTAATATTATTATCATGTTGGACCTGTAAACTTAATATTCTATGTCTGTTTGATGGATTGGATGAGGGAGCTGAGCTCCCATTTCTTTTATGATGCTATGAGTATGTGGAGGGTGAGCTGAGCTCCCCAATTGAGTATTATTGTGTTTACAGGTCGGGTGAGTCAAAAACTCCCCATTGGAAAGTCCATTTTATGGCCGGACTCTGTCCGTTTGTTTTCTTGAAATTGGGCCCAAATGGGCCTTAGAGTTGGGTTAATGAACAGTTAGGCTTACTACGGGCCTCGGGGGCTTTAGGCTGGCCCAGGTCCTAGTGCCGGTCCGGCCCATAGGTTGGGTCGTGACAAATGTGGTATTAGAGCTTAGGCTCCAGATTCATAGGGAAAAATTATCTAAGTGTTGGGAAGAGTCTAGTAGGAGTCACATGCGGAGTATAGGATTCTGTTTCGTCTTTTCCTGTAATTCTTTGTTTCTAGATTCTGCGTTATATCTCGGGAACTATAAAAGTGCCTCAGTTAGTGTCTTGATTTTCGTGGAGTACATAGAAAGGTGAAATAGAGTTAGCAGACATGTTGAGGTCTATCATGAGGATATGTATTCCAATAAATACTATATTTTTGTCAGTATGGGTTTAAATGGTGTGCCTATTTCGTGCAAGGCACGAGTACATAAAAGTGAGTCTTGAAAGTACAGTTGCCCTAGATAAGGATGAGAATACCACTACTGGCAGTCATCAGTAGATGACCCAGTCATAATAAGTTTGTGATAATAGAAGATTCAGGAGAGATAAGAAATTAGGAGACCTAGTCTGTCAGGACGTATCGTAGTAACTATACAATGTTCTCGATGTCTGCTCTGTAAGCTGCAGATTATAGTACCGACATGAGATTATTGTGTAGAGCTGCGTACTTCCTTGTAGTGCTTATGATGAGGATGTTTGCAGGCAGTCTCTGTTTTGGTACAGTAATACCATAACAGAGTTCTATATCTGCAGAGGAGTTGGGAACTCCTAGTTAGGGGTCTAGAGTTAGAATATTGAGAGGTCACAGTGGGGTGATAACTAGAGTCAGTGACTCAGTTACCCTAGCATGAGCTAGAGTTACAATAAGAATTGCCATCAGAACAGAGGTTTCGGATTAGTTGCAAAGTAAAGGTGACACCTATAGAGTGAGATTATCTAGTATTCAGTATGGAATTTTGGATGGTTTTTGCAGTATGACAAACATTTGGTTAGAACTTAGTGAGAATAGTATACCTTGTGTGTATCAGTATGAAATAAAGTACAACCCTACTACCTAGGGAAAGTCGGAACTATGAATTGATGATTCACAGAGCTATAATATGATAGGAGAGTCATTAATTTGACATGGTTTTGGGCAAGGTGGTAAATGTAGTATCTTTGTTGCAGCAAGTTAGGGTATAGTCCTATCTTTTCAGAAGGGATCGAAAGTTATTACTAATAATGGTGACCAACAAAATAGTGCCCCAGATAGGACTGTAGAGTGTGGTAGAGAATAGTTGGCTCGGGTATCCTGCAGAGGATACAAGTTTCATTATAGGAATCATATATAATCAGATCACAATGGATGTAAATCCTTTGAATTGGATGACGGGTTTGGGTGCCCGGAATCTTAAGTTTTGGCTAATTGAGTAAACATGGAAAATAATAATAATGATAATAACATTTACAAATAAATAAAATTGCTGCAGAATCAGTTCTCGAGGTGGTAAGGGTATTATGTAAGCTAAAGGATAAGAATAGAGATCATACAATAAAAGTATGACTGTAA
Source organism: Hevea brasiliensis (assembly GCF_030052815.1). NCBI lineage: Eukaryota > Viridiplantae > Streptophyta > Magnoliopsida > Malpighiales > Euphorbiaceae > Hevea > Hevea brasiliensis. The sequence goes on from NC_079505.1 coordinate 12,944,483, forward strand.
TTTGCTGAGTTCCTTTCTAATTTCAAATTATTCAAAACAATAGTATAATCTAATTATAATAGTGTTAAGAGTAATAAATTAGCGAAGATAAATCACAGAAGGCCAATGGATAAAGAAAGTGCAGAATGAAAGTTTGGACAATTGATTGCAGATGCAATATAATCTAAATGCTAGTGGAAGTACTAGCTAGAGTGGTCAAAGGACCAAATCTGAGTAGCACAAACATATGATAACGCGATAGAGACTCTGAAAGATATAGTTAGCAAGTACAACTATTATGTTAGGAAGAAGAATGGAACCAGGGATAGAATAGTCAAGTTCTATTTTGGGTAAGACAAAGGAAATAAATGAAAGGACAATCTAAAGAGCGCATAATAAAAGGAACAAAGTTAAGATATAGGATAGGCTAAGTGTTATTCTTGGCAAGGAGAATGACAAGGATGGAAAACCCAAAATGGGACCACATTAGTGAGAAAAGTGATGGAGGTATGGAATACAATAATAATGAGTAAATGTTAGAAGGTGTGCGATGGTATTGCGGACTACCTAAATAGGTAGAGAAAGAGAAGTTAGTAAGCAGTAAGTTGAATAAAAGTCAGTCTAAAGGATCAAATAGGTATGATGAGAGGAAAAGAATGATAGATAATGACACATAGGTTTTAGGTTAGACTTTTGAGATAGTGAGAAGGTAGTTAGAGGTTCGTTATGAATGTCAGGCAAACATTTTTAGTGTGATCAATGAATCACTTTGCAAAGGACGCAATAACGATGAGCAACAAATGAGGGGTAGAATAAAAAGTGACAAGTATGGATGGTAATAAATCACTAGAAAGTTTAAGGATCAAATTAATGACCATAGATAAGGGTGGAATTAGTGTTTGAAGAATCTATTAGCGAGAGAAATCTTTCAGGATTCAACAAGGGTTAAGGGCACAATATAAACGATGATAGATATGAATCATAGGTCGAGTATAAGTAAAGTTAATAAATTATAAAATATTATGTCAGGAAGGACGATGGTATAGTAAAGGGTTCATGCAGATGATACCTTATAGGTAGAGCACAATTGTGCTGGGAGATGATGAAATTTGAAGAGAAAAAACTAAGAAACATAGGTTAAACATTATTATATGGACAATCGGGCGTAGTTGAATATAGAGGATATTTTTCTTTCTTTTCAAGTTTAGCTCGTGTTTTTGATTCCAGAGCGTTATATAAGGAGCAGAGACTGAGGCAAGGAGACCTAGTTATTTGAGATTTTGATAGGCACAAATTCATATACAATTTCCTGATATGAGAATGACAGTAAGTGCATACCTAGTGTTAAGTATGAAAGGACGATCAGAGTAATGACAGGAGTTAAATTGAGTTAGCTACTAAGGCTTGCGACTGTTTTAAACTATGAGCTAGATGAAGTACTATTTATGGATGAGTTTCAATAGATGAAATTGTTGCTGATGGGTAATTTGAGGTTGAAGTTTAGAAAGCTATGGGCAGTATATATGATTATATTAAGGAGAATGAACACGTGAAGTATCTTGTTTGGAATTAAGGCATGACACATATTTCCTACAGCCGTGTTAGTTCAGATGGAACTTATAGTTTATGGGGCTCATATTCATCCAGGATAAGCAATTTCCTACTAAGGCTGGTAGGGAATGATAATGTTCTGATAGTTAAGTTGGAAAAAGGGGTACCAAAAAAATTCTCTATGGGTAATTATAAGTGTTACATAAGGTGAAGAATGTCTTTGGTAGGAGTAAATCATAGGGTTAGAATTCTCAGTAATGAAACTAGTAATCAAGATAAGACTAAGAAATAAAAAGAAAGTTAAAGTTGATAATGGGATAGACATCTTTGAAGGAAAAGGTGTAAGGATGAGATAGGACTAAAATTAAGGAATAAGTACAGCAGGTTGAAAAGATACCAACAATACCAAAAATACTAAAAGGGACGTGGATAAGATCCAAAGGACGGGAAGAGAGCTCGATAGAGTCGCTTATAATGATGAGGATAAGGAGTGTCTAACCACGCCTGTGTTAACACTACCTATGAGCGGTGAAGGATACACCGTGTACTGTGACGCCTTCAGAGTTGGCCTAGGGTGTGTTTTGATGCGGAATGGAAAAGTAGTGGCTTATGCTTCAAGGCAGCTGAAGAGGCATGAGCAGAACTATCCCACCCATGATTTAGAAATGGCGGCTGTAGTCTTTGCACTAAAAAAGCTGGAGACACTACCTGTATGGTGAAGTGTGCGAGATATACACCGACTATAAGAGTTTGAAGTACATCTTCCAACAGAGGGATTTAAACTTGAGACAGAAGAGATGGATGGAGCTTCTGGAAGACTATGATTGCACCATCCAGTACCACCCTGGGAAGGCCAATGTAGTAGCAGATGCTTTAAGTAGAAAATCTTCTGGCAGTTTGGCGCACATTTCAGCAGAGAAGAGACAGTTGATTCAGAAAGTACATGAGTTGATGGATCAAGGTTTAATCCTAGATCTTTCAGATGAGGGGGTCTTGTTGGCTCATTTTTCAGTGAGGCCAGACTTGCGAGATAGAGTTAGAGTTTCCCAACACAGAGACCAACAATTAATGAAGATCATAGAAAGAGTACAGCAGGGTGAAGGTGGTGAGTTTGGATTTGCCAATGATGGCGCCCTAGTGCAAGGTTCTAGGATATGTGTGCCTAATGTGGACAACCTCAGGAATGAAATCATGCGAGAGGCACACTATACACTGCATGCTGTCCACCTGTGTTCCACCAAGATGTCCCATGATGTGAGAGATTGCTATTGGTGGAATGGCAGGAAGAGAGGCATAGCAGTCTTTGTGTCCAAGTGCTTGACTTGTCAGAAGGTGAAGTTTGAACACCGAGACCGTCGTGAAGTTGCAAGAGCTCCCTATCCCGAATGGAAGTGGGAAATGATTTCTATGGATTTTGTGGATCGGTTGCCTCGTACCACGCGAGGATATGATTCGATATGGGTAATTGTAGACCGCCTAACCAAATTAGCTCACTTCTTGCCTCAGAAGACTACATATTCGTGGCACAAGACGCGGCTCTACATTCGAGAAATAGTCGATTGCATGGAGTTTCGGCTTCCATAATATCTCGAGAGGGCCCCGCTCACTTCTCGGTTTTGGAGAAAGTTGCAGGAGGCACTTGGCACACAGTTGAACTTCAAGACGGCTTTCCACCCTCGCATGCAGACAAATTGAAAGGACAATCCAAACATCGAAGACATGCTTCGCATGAGTGTTTTGGATTTTGGAGGTCAATGGGATGAGCAATAGCTTTGGTGGAGTTTGCCTACAACAATGCTTATCACTCCAAGATAGGGATGCCACCCTATGAGGCACTATATGGAAGAAAGTATAGGTCTCCTCTGTGTTGGACGGAAATGGGGAAGCGAAGGTGCATGATGTAGACCTAGTGCAAGACACTTGAGATAGTTCCTTTAATCGAGGAACGATCAAACAAATTTTCGAGGCGTAAGAGTTATGCACTGCACGGAGGGATGTGGAGTTTGCGATGGCGACTATGTATTCCTGAAGATTTCTCCAACGAAGGGAGTCATGAGATTTTGAAAGAAGGGCAAGTTGGCACCTCGGTATATTGGACCTTTTGAGGTTACTGATAGAGTTGGAGCAGTTGCCTACCGGTTGGAGCTACCACCCAACCTTTCTCACGTTCATCCCGTGTTTCACATCTCTATGCTCAGGAAATACATTCCCGATCCTTCTCATGTACTACAGTCGGATGTAATAGAACTAAAGGAGAACTTGACATTTGAGGAGCAAGCTGTAGCCATAGTGGACTACCAAGTGAGACAAACTAAGATCAAAACAGATCCCTATGGTTAAGGTTTTGTGGAGGAGCCAGTCAGTGGAAGAGTGCACCTGGGAGTCAGAACGGGACATGCGTAGCAAGTACCCTTATCTGTTCAATGTGTAATCATGTACTTTATTCTGCCTTGTGTAAAATTCGAGGACGAATTTTCTGTAAGGGGGGAAGAATGTAACACCCCTGATTTTTTATATATTATTATTGGGCTTCGTGTAGGTATCCTCAATTCGCGGAAATTCGACAGTTGTCCGGATCTGTGAATTTCCGCATGCATCAGCCTACCGGAAAAGTCTCCGAATTGGATCGAGGTTTTGGCTACCCCACCATTGTCAGGCATCCCGAGCGCGTTCCTGAAGTCGGAATCGGCAAAGGTAAACCCGAACCTTGCTTTTTCGTAATTTTCTAGTGCTTAAATAGGATTAAAAATCCATAAAATATTCGTGGTAACTTAGAAAATTACGATTCTTTTTGCAATAGCTTAGTAATATTTCTAAGGACCGCGGGGCAGAGTTTTATAATTTTTAGAGCTTATTTGAGCAATTTTTGCAAAAATGATCAATTATAAGGACTAAATTGAAATTTTACATATTGTGATGAATGATTGATTTGATGGGCCCAGGAGGGGCTGTGTGATGTGATTGAGTTGTGGATATATGGATTGTGGATATAGAAGTGTGTTTTGAGCCCTTTTGCAGGTTGGGTAGGTCCTAGGTATAGGGGAGACTCTGCCGAATTTTCGGCACGACTTAGGACGTATTGGGTCATTTGTATTAAATAATTGTAATATAATTGTCAGGTGAGCCGATGACCTTCTTCCTCCGCCACCGCCACATGATGATTGTCACAAGTCTGTGAGTAAAATATTAATTTTAATTGTAATTTCGATATTATTATATGTTCAGCATGCCCATGCATCACTTATATGCATATAATTATGTAGTTAAACTCTAGGCACGATTTATGTTGCATTGATAACTGTTAAAGTGCCATGAATGTTGTTGCGGTAATTTGGAGCGGCAGCGTGCGTTGGCGTGCGTGTGATGTGGTGTGGACTATGGATAGGACGGGTAGTCACGCTTGAGTTCTTCACGGGACCCGATCCTTCGAGGGGTAGTCACGGCTTGAGTTCTTCGCTGGGACCCTCGATTTGGTTATTAAGTGGAAGTCCGAGCTGAGTTCTTCGCTGGCACCAGGTTGGATTTAAGAGAGCTGTATAGGGGATCAGCTCCCATATATTATGATTGATGTTACAGGGTGCGTGAGTGCTCCAAATTACCTTTTTGATGTTATGATTTGAAAATGTTGTGATGTTGCATTTCACTCTACAGGGTGCATTAGTTTTAGATAGTTATAGAGATTATGGTTAAAATTGATATTTTACTCTCTGAGTCGAACGCTCACTCCTGTTCAAAAATTTTTACAGGCCACAGGAGGATATTTTATTCTGGGTTAACCTGCTTTTCTACTTCGCAGGTTGTTTATCAATATTTGTGTAATTTTATTTACTCTTAGAATTTCCGCATGTGTTAGCAGTAATTATTTGAATTTGGTCTGTAATATTATTATCATGTTGGACCTGTAAACTTAATATTCTATGTCTGTTTGATGGATTGGATGAGGGAGCTGAGCTCCCATTTCTTTTATGATGCTATGAGTATGTGGAGGGTGAGCTGAGCTCCCCAATTGAGTATTATTGTGTTTACAGGTCGGGTGAGTCAAAAACTCCCCGTTGGAAAGTCCATTTTATGGCCGGACTCTGTCCGTTTGTTTTCTTGAAATTGGGCCCAAATGGGCCTTAGAGTTGGGTTAATGAACAGTTAGGCTTACTACGGGCCTCGGGGCTTTAGGTGGCCTGTGTCCTAGTACAGTCCCACCATAGGTTGGGTCGTGACAAAAAGAAAGTTGGGAGAGGAAAGAGAAGAATAGTTTAGAAATAGAAAATACCTTTAATCATACACCTTGCTAACACTTGCTTTGGATATAGCCTCTATTTTATAGATTCTATACCATGAATACATATTTAAGAGTTATAAAAATATAAATAAGAAAATTAATATACAAATTAATATGTTGGGAGTTATAAAATTGAATTGAATAATGATTCTTGGTGGTTGTGGACATTCACATAATTGTATTATTTATAGTAGTTTTAAATGTAAAAAAAAAAAAAAATAAATCTCTATATTTTCATTAGAGGTTTAAATAAGTTTAAAATTAAATTTGAGCTAAATAAATTTTTGTATTTTTTAATAAGACTAAATAAGTCTATTATTGTAACACCCCAAAAAATTTTAAATTTTATTATTTTATGAGTATTATTGATATTTTAATTTTAATTAAATTTTAAGAAATTATTTGAGATTTTTTGAATTTTAAAAAATCGGGTTCGATTTTCCGAAAATATAAACTTTGATGATTTTTAAAAATTAATTTAAAGACCACGTGGAAAAACTAAAAATATATTTGGAGTCTACGAATTTTTCTAAGTTTTTTGGATTTTTTTCAGAATTTTTGGATCTCGTTTTCGGTCCCGAGGCAGAGTAAAAATTCAAAATTTTGTATCCTGAATCGGACCGTCCGAATCGAACCGGACCGGTCGAATCGGACCAGCCTTTTCTTTTTCTTCCTTCTTCCTCCCGCGCGCGTCGACCCCTCCCCTTCTCTCTCTCTTTTCTCCCTCCTGCCTCCTCCCCTTGCCGCGCCGCCACCTCCCCTGCCTCCCCACCTCGCCGGCGCCCCACCTCGGCCCTCCCCCACGGCCGGCCGCCGCCTGGAACGCCGGAAAACGGCCTCAGAAAGGACGCGCAGCGCACGTGACGCCTGGACTTCCCGCCCAAAATCCGGCCGATCCGGCCACCAATCGGACCGGTCTTGTGTCTAAACTCATCTACTCGACGAGAGCTTTCCATAGACACCAAGAACACCGAAATCCATCGAGCGGTTTGTCCAATTTTTGTCCGGGAAGTTTTAGCCCATTTTGACTTTTGGACTAGATTTCTCACAAACCGTAAACCCCACGAGAAAACCGAGAGTACCAGAGCGCTCCACTCGTCGAGAGCTTCGCGGCGACATAAATTTCAAAATTTTTCGACACCGTTTTTCGGTGGGTCCCACGTAACTTCGCAGTGTTTTCCGAGCAGTAAATGAGCTTAGAAAATTCTGAAAAATTTATGTGCTAACCCCCGTGTTATGGGCTTCGTGTAGGTATCCTCAATTCGCGGAAATTCGACAGTTGTCCAGGTCTGTGAATTTCCAAATGCATGCACTGCACGGAAAAGTCTCCGAATTGGATCGAGTTTTTGGCTATCCCCCCATTGTCAGACGTCCCGAGCGCGTCCCCAAAGTCGGAATCGGCAAAGGTAAACCCGAACCTTGCTTTTTCGTAATTTTCTAGTGCTTAAATAGGATTAAAAATCCATAAAATATTCGTGGTAGCTTAGAAAATTATGATTCTTTTTGCAATAGCTTAGTAATATTGCTAAGGACCGCGGGGCAAAGTTTTAGAATTTTTAGAGCTTATTTGGGCAGTTTTTGCAAAAATGATCAATTATAAGGACTAAATTAAAATTTTACATATTGTGATGGATGATTGATTTGATGGGCCCAGGAGGGGCTGTGTGATATGATTGAGCTGTGGATATATGGATTGTAAATATAGAAGTGTGTTTTGAGCCATTTTGCAGGTTGGGTAGGTCCTAGGTATAGGGGAGACTCTGCCGGATTTTCGGCACGACTTAGGACGTATTTGGTCTTTTTCTTTGTTTGTATTGAGTTAAATTTATTAAATGATTGCAATAAAATTGTCAGGTGAGCCAGATGACCTTCTTCCTCCGCCTCGGTGACCACCACAAGTCTGTGAGTAAAATATTAATTTTAATTGTAATTTCGATATTATTATATGTTCAGCATGCCCATGCATCACTTATATGCATATATTTATGTAGTTAAACTCTAGGCACGATTTATGTTGCATTCATAACTGTTAACGTGCCATGGATGTTGTTGTGGTAATTTGGAGCAGTGCGTGCGTTGGCGTGCGTGTGATGTGGTGTGGACTATGGATAGGACGGGTAGTCACGGCTTGAGTTCTTCGCTGGGACCCGATCCTTCGGGGGGTAGTCACGGCTTGAGTTCTTCGCTGGGACCCCCGATTTGGTTTATTAAGTGAAAGTCCCATTGAGTTCTTCACGCACCAGTTGGATTTAAGAGGGTCAGATAGGGGATCAGCTCCCATATATTATGATTGATGTTACAGGGTGCGTGAGTGCTCCAAATTACCTTTTTGATGTTATGATGTGAAAATGTTATTGATGTTGCATTTCACTCTACAGGGTGCATTAGTTTTAGATAGTTATAGATATTATGGTTAAAATTGATATTTTACTCTCTGAGTCGAACGCTCACTCCTGTTCAATATTTTTCAGGCCACAGGAGGATATTTTTGAGGTTAACCTGCTTTTCTCCCTCGCAGGTCGTTTATCAATATTTGTGTAATTCTATGAATTTCTAGAATTTCCGCATGTGTTAGAAACCTTCATTTAAATTGGGCTTGTAATATAAGTTCTTATTGTGGACCTGTAAAATTATTATATGCATGTTTGATGGACTGGATGAGGGAGCTGAGCTTCCATTTATCTTTATGATGATATGAATATGTGGAGGGTGAGCTGAGCTCCCCAATGGATTGTATATTGTGTTTACAGGTCGGGTGAGTCAAAAACTCCCCGTTGAAAGGTCCACTTTATGGCCGGACTCTGTCCGGTTGGTTTCTTGAAATTGTGCCCAAATGGGCCTTAGAATTGGGTTAATGAATAGTTAGGCTTACTACGGGCCTCGGGGGCTTTAGGCTGGCCCAGGTCCTAGTGCCGGTCCGGCCCATAGGTTGGGTCGTGACAATTATTAATAAAATATTTTTTAATAATAAAATACTATTTTTTCCTAATTATAAATATTAAAAATTATTTATTAATTTTAATTAAAATAAAAAAAAAGAAAACATGGAACAAAAATTTTTTAATATAAAAATTATTATTTTAAAAACAGAAAAATAATATTTTATTTTTAGAAAAATAATATTTTATCAAGTGTAAACTTATTTAGTCTTAATTAAAAAATATAATTATTTATTTAATAAAAAACTTAATTTTTAACTTATTTGACCCTTAGATGAAAGACTTGTTTAATTTTTTTTAAAAAAATATTTTATTATTTTAACATTTTTATAATTAAAATATATTAAATTTATTTTTAATTTTTTTTTTTATAATTAACTACAATTGAAATTCAAATTAAAGATTCAGCTTAGTACCGCTAAACTAAAGTTCATAAATTTAACTTTTAATTTTTTTTTCTTTTTAATTAATATATTTAAAAAATTTTCTCCATAGTAACTCTAATAATAATAGTAACTCTTACAATAATATCAAATAGGTGTTAATTATTTTCTATTAAAAAAATATTTATGATAAAAAAATATTTTATTTACCGTCAAGTAGATCAAATGGGATATCAAATTAAAATTGATCTAATTTAATTAACTATTCTTTTCTTACTATATTTGTAATCTTATTTATAAAAATAATTTATAATTCTAAATATATTTATCATAAAATATATTTTTATATTTACATATGTTAATGTTATAAGAAATCTACCAATAAAGGTGCATGTGTTTCTGCCAGTATATACACTAGTAATGACAAATGTTAGAACAGGTTTACTTGTAAAAAATATATATATTTTTTTTATTTTTTAAAAATATTTTTATTTTTATTTTTATTTTTATATAAAACATTATATAAAAAATAGTTTTTTAATTTAAAAAATTTAAAAATATATTATTATCTTCCATAATAAAATAAATAAATGACTAAAAAATATTTTTTACCTTTTTAAATTTTTTTAATGTGTTATTTATTCTTTTATAATAATATAATTATTTTTTTTATCATTGTGCATAAATATTTTTAATAATTATTTAATTTTTATTATGAAAAGTTATAATAATATTTTTATGAAAAAAATAAAATTATTAAACTGAACTTTTCTATTGATTTTCAAATCTTAATTAAACTTTGAAAAACTGAAAATTAATTTTCATTTCTTCATTTAGAAAACTAGCACACATGAATGGAGATCAGAAAGAGATAGATGTGTAGATATAGAGGCCACATATATGTTAGTTTTATGAAAGAAGGGATATCTTCATATGCTATCAATACTATATATCATCTCTTGAATATTGATCACAACTTGAGAAAATTTAGAAGAAACTAAAAAAACATTTAGAATTTGAAATGTGAACTGGCCAATTTCCTTCTCTATTGACAAAAACAACAGATCTTTGATGACAGACTCATAAGCATATTAGCAACTTCTTCTAACAGTAAGAATTTCAAAGTTTATCATAATGAAACCAACAGCTAGTGAGTCCAGATTGGAATTATCTTAATACTAGAGATTACTGCATTAATCATGGATTGGTGAAGCAATTCTCTGCTTCAGAGTACTGATTAATTCATACTTCTGGTGTTCCATTGTTTATCATTAAAGATCAGGTCATTTCGTGCATTCATTAGCTTCCATGCCAGGAACGGCCAGTCCGAGAAGAGAGCCATCAACAGAAGAGCTTTCAGATTTTCCATCAGTGCTTCCTATTTCAGGATGCCTAAACATATTCAGCTCTCAAATTCAGACGCCAAGAAAACTACGCTTCTCTTGCTGACCATTAGCCCCTTAAACCCTCTTCCACCCCAAGTGGCCCAGACTTTTCAAAAATTTATACCATCATCAGATGTAAAATCAAAGGCAGTTCCTTGATCTTGAATGGTAGAACAAGGACTTGTACCTGGAGCAGAACAGCTAGATACTGCACAAGAGCTAGGAGGCCACAGAACAGAATAGGAAACTCTTTTACCTGAAAACGTAAATGTGGCTACTGAAATTAATTTAAATTCAAACAACGCAACACTAGCCACAACTGGAAATGGTGAGATTTATGAGTTAACTAGGTTGATTGTGAATTTCATGTAATGAGGGAAATTTTCTGGAAGGTTCACTTTCTTGCAACAGTAAGCAAAATCCAATGAGGGAAATTTTTGTGCTCTACTTCAACGATCTAACAGTCTTAAGCTTACTACTTTTTTTTTTCACCCTTTAAATCTAACTATGGACACATAACATTCTTTTGATGTTTTAGCTATCCTTCTTTCTGTCAAACTATATTCTACTTTTTGCAGTTGCATCATCATGCCGGAAATAATGCAGAAAGTTGCAAATTAGGGAATAAGCATATTATGAATTATGATTATGGAATCACACAATGCTGGCAAGATAAAAACCACCACATGCACTGATTGCACTGATTTCCTATATAGAAGAAGGGCGACAAATTGGTGAATGCACAGAGAATTAAGCATAGAACAACTTGCTAGGGAATTCCAAATATAATTATACTTTCTATATAAAAAAGGACCAATAACTCATAACATGACAAATACCTCGTCCATCTGTTGAGCAAGTCTTGATTGTTAAAATATCACTTAAAATTTGCACCTTTAGAACATTTGGAACGATTTCGTAGTTTTGTCAGAATGAGATTGTCATTGCGCAATAAATGTATTACCAATTCAAAGGTGGTGGCATTTGCAGAGAATCCTTTATCAACCATTTCATCAATAAGTAGTGTTGCCTCTGGTATATCTTTATGCCTGAGAAACCCTTGAATAATCATATTATAACAGCAACCATTCGGTAAACATCCACACTCTTCCATTCCTCTAAAGACTTTGTATGCTTCATCTAGTAAACCTTCATTGCAAAGTCCTTTTATTATTATACTATATGTATAAACATCAGGTTGTAAACCTTTTTCAAAAAGCCTAGAAAACAATTCCTTGGCATCAGTAAGCCTCCCAGCTCTACACATACCATTAATCAAAATGTTATAGCTCACACAATTAACCTTCAACCGACTCTTTTCCATCGCTTTAAATAGTGTGAGTGCCTCATCAAGATACCCTTGTTTGCACAAGCCATCAAGAATGATTGAAAAAGTCACTTTATTTGGCTGCTGACCATGAGAACACATGTTCTTGAAAACTTCTAGTGCAATTCCAGGTCGCCTTGCTTCCCACAATCCCTTAATAAGAGTATTATAAGTAACAAAGTCGGGAACTAAACTAGTTTTAATCATTTCATCAAAAAGTTTTGTTGCTTCATCTATCCTTTTGCTCTTGCAGTATCCATTAATCAAGATGTTGTAGCTAAAGACATCAGCTATGCCACTGCTTACTATCTGATCAAATAGTTTTCTAGCTTCATCCATTTGGTTACACAGGCAAAATCCGTCCATCAATGAATTGTGGGTGACAACATCAGGCTTCACACCTTTTTGGATCATTATTTTCATTATTTCTTGAGCTTTTGAAACTAGTCCTTCCTTACAAAGATTGTCAATCAATATATTTAAGGTAAAAATGTCTGGTGATATGTTTTGCCCCACCATTTCTTTCAACAAGGCGAAAGCTTGATTCCATTTGCCCAAATTGAAAAGACCTTGAATTAAGCAGTTGTAAGTGATGATACTAGGTGGAATACCTTTATTCCTCATTTGGGAGAAGAGGTCTAAAGCCTCAATAACTAGCTTATCCTTGCAAAGGGCGTCCATAATTGCATTATATGTCACAACATCTGGCTCACAACCTCTCTCACCCATTCCCTTTAGCAACTCAATAGCCACATTTGTTTTCCCAGATTTACATAGAGCATTTACTATCACATTGTAGGTACGAACATTAGGTTGATATCCTCCAGCAACCATATCATTGAAAAAATCTACTGCTCCATTGATTTTACCATCTATACAGAGCCCTTTAATTAAGGTAGTAAATGTCACAGTATTGGGCTCCAATCCAAATTTGATAATTTTCCCCAGAATTGAGAAGCCAAAATTCACAAGGTGTAAGCGGCAGAAACAGTCAATCAATATAGAAAGAGAGTAAATATCGTGTGAGATTCCTAGAGACTCAATTGTTCTGGACAAAGAAATAACCGTGTGATATTGTTTCATTCCCACAAGAGCAGATAAAAATCGACAAAATTGAACAATAGAAGGCAGAGGACGCAAAAGAATGATATGATTAAAGAAAGCTAAGGCATCATCAACGTCCCTAAAAGAAGAAGAATTGAACTTAGATCTCAAGAAACGTTGAGATTTTGCATCTTTAGGATTATGCGTTGAAGCAGAAGAATGGAAGTAATTGGTAAACAATAAGGATGGAGATTGAATGATACCCATTTCCGTTTGCAGTTGAAAGCGGAAGAACCTCTCAGTAGTTGTGAAAATCCTCCGCGCCGACATTATCATCTTCAGAGAAAGAGAGACGGCTCTGTATGTTTAGGGCGAAAGAGAGAGTGTTAAGCAACTATTCAGTTAAATAATAATTCAAATTGTTACAAAAAAATAATAATTAAAATAAAAAATGTTATTTTAATTTTTATTCGATTAATTATGTTTAAATTTTAATTTATCTATAAGGATTATTAAACTTAATTAATTAAATTACCTCTAAGAGAAAATATGGGTAGTGTTATCAAATCGAATCATACCAATGCACAACTAGCAGTAAAAAATAATTTAAAATTTTTAATGTAAAATTTTATTTTATAGTAAAATAAATATTTAAAATTAAAATTTTAAATAATAAAATTATTTATATTAATGAACAATAAAATTTAATATATTAAAATTTATCTTTGAATAAATAAAAAAATTTAATGTACTTTTTGTGATTTAATGATAATATAATAAAAAATTCAATAATTTAAATTAATATGTTAAGAAAATAAATTATTAACAATATTTATTAGGACAATGAATTTCCAAGTTTAAAAATGACAAAAATTTAATAAAATAAAAATTACCATTAATTCACCATTTATCTCATTTCAAAATTTAAAATAAAATTCAGCAAATATTTTATAATTCAAACAACAAGATTTTTGAATAAATTTATTTTTAAATATTTTTTAAATTATTAAAAAAGTACTTATTACTTTTATAAAATTTTTAAAGAATGAAAAATAATTAATGTAAGGGATATAATATAATTTACTATTAATATTTTAGGCTTTCGATGCATGAGATATAATTTAAAATAAATTAACCTATTTTATTAAATTCATAAAATAAATTAATCAATTTTACAGTTTTGAATTCAATTATTCATAATTATTAAAATTAGAAAATAAATTAAACTTTATTCTCCTATTATTTTAGTGGATTTTTTTTTTATTTTCTTCACATTTAATTGAACTTTGTTAATTGCTATGTATTACAATGATAAATATTTTTGTTTTGAGGCAATAAAAATGAAAAATTGAAAAATATTCCAGCGTCTATTTGGCCAACTTGCACTTATTTAATAATACTAAGTTTTCTTTAAATGTGTATTTATACATTAGTTGTATTTGTATGCATATTTGTAAATATCAAGAAATTGTAACAACTCTAAGACTTCGTTTGTTTCACATAAAATTAGATTATTTTATATTTCTCTTAGTTATAATTAAATTAGAATTGAAATTTTAACTTTTTTAAAAATACATTATTTTTAATAATTAATTAAATTTAATTTTTAATTAATTTAAATAATAGATTATAGATAGATGGAGCCCAATAAAAAAATATTAATACCCCGCTTGAAATTGAGTTTAAAAATTAAAAATACTTTTTCTAAAAGAATATTATTTTTTTATATAAAAAATATATAAAACTATGAGAAATATTTAAAAAAAAAATGAAAAGAAAGTTGGGAGAGGAAAGAGAAGAATAGTTTAGAAATAGAAAATACCTTTAATCATACACCTTGCTAACACTTGCTTTGGATATAGCCTCTATTTTATAGATTCTATACCATGAATACATATTTAAGAGTTACAAAAAAATAAATAAGAAAATTAATATACAAATTAATATGTTGGGAGTTATAAAATTGAATTGAATAATGATTCTTGGTGGTTGTGGACATTCACATAATTGTATTATTTATAGTAGTTTTAAATGTAAAAAAAAATAAAAATAAATCTCTATATTTTCATTAGAGGTTTAAATAAGTTTAAAATTAAATTTGAGCTAAATAAATTTTTGTATTTTTTAATAAGACTAAATAAGTCTATTATTGTAACACCCCAAAAAATTTTAAATTTTATTATTTTATGAGTATTATTGATATTTTAATTTTAATTAAATTTTAAGAAATTATTTGAGATTTTTCGGATTTTAAAAAATCGGGTTCGATTTTCCGAAAATATAAACTTTGATGATTTTTAAAAATTAATTTAAAGACCACGTGGAAAAACTAAAAATATATTTGGAGTCTACGAATTTTTCTAAGTTTTTTGGATTTTTTTCGAAATTTTTGGACCTCGTTTTCGGTCCCGAGGTAGAGTTAAAATTCAAAATTTTGTATCTTGAATCGGACCGTCCGAATCGAACCGGACCGGTCGAATCGGACCGACCTTTTCTTTTTCTTCCTTCTTCCTCCCGCGCGCGTCGACCTCCTCCCCTTCTCTCTCTCTTTTCTCCCTCCTCCCTCCTCCCCTTGCCGCGCCGCCACCTCCCCTGCCTCCCCACCTCGCCGGCGCCCCACCTCGGCCCTCCCCCACGGCCGGCCGCCGCCTGGAACGCCGGAAAACGGCCTCAGAAAGGACGCGCAGCGCACGCGACGCCTGGACTTCCCTTTAGCAGTTGTAAGTGACATCTGGCTCACAACCTCTCTCAACCATTCCCTTTAGCAACTCAATAGCCACATTTGTTTTCCCACATTTACAAAGAGCATTTATGATCACAGTGTAAGTATGAACATCAGGTTGATAACCTCCAGCAACCATATCATTGAAAAAATCTACTGCTCCATTGATTTTACCATCTATGCAGAGCCCATTAATTAAGGTAGTAAATGTCACAGTATTGGGCTCCAATCCAAATTTGATAAATCTCCCCAAAATTGAGAAGCCAAAATTCACAAGGTGTAATCAGCAGAAACAGTTAATCAATATAGAAAGAGAATAAACACTGTGAGAGATTCCTAGAGACTCAATTGTTCTGCACAAAGAGATGACCGTGTGATATTGTTTCATCCCCACAAGGGCAGATAAAAATCGAGAAAACTGAACAATAGAAGGCAGAGGACGCATAAGAATGATATGATTAAAGGAAGCTAAGGCATCATCAATGTCCTTGAACTTAGATCTCAAAAAACGTTGAGATTTTGCATCTTTAGGAACATGCATGGAAGTAGAAGAATGAAAGTAATTGGCAAATAATAAGGATGGAGATTGAATGATACCCATTTCCATTTGCAGTTGAAAGTGGAAGAACCTCCCAGCACTTGTGAAAATCCTCCGCGCGGACATTAACATCTTCAGACAGAGAGAGGGCTCTGTATGTTTAGGGCGCAAGAGAGCGCGTTTAGCAATTATCTGTAATTTATAGATATCTTTTAACAAATTATGTAATAAGTTATTTATGAAAACAGTAACTTATATTCCATTTATTATTCAGTTAAATAATAATTCTAATTGTTTCAAAAAATTAATAATTAAAATAAAAAGTGTTACTTAATTTTTATTCAATTAATTCTGATTTAAATTTTAATTTATCTTTTAAAACTATGAGGATTATTGAACTTAATTAATTAATAAATCGAACCATATCACTGCACAACTAACATTAAAAGATAATTTAAAATTTTTAATTTAAAGATATTATTTTATAATAAAATATTTTATTTAAAAATAAATTTTTAAATAATAAAATTATTTATGTTAATGAACAATAAAATTTAACATATTAAAATTTATCGTTAAATAAATAAAAAAATTATTAAATAAATAAAAAATTATGTACTTTTTCTGATTTAATGATAATAAAATAAAAAAATTCAATAATTTAAATTAATATATTAAGAAAATAAATTATTAACAATATTTATTAGGACAATGAATTTCCAAGTTTAAAAAAGACAAAGAATTAAAATTTAATTAAAAATAAAATAAAAATTACCATTAATTCACTATTTATCTCATTTCAAAATTTAAAATAAAATTCAACAAATATTTTATAACTCAAACAGCAAGATTTTTAAATAAAATTATTTTAAAATATTTTTCAAATTATTAAAAGTTACTGATTACTTTTATAAAATTTTTAAAGAATGAAAAATAATTAACATAAGGGATATAATATAATTTAATATTAATATTTTAGGCTTTAGATGCATGAGATATAATTTAAAATACTCAACTAACTCAACTAAGCCTTTATTCTAAAAATTTAGGATCAACTATATGGATTCTCTTAACATTCTCATTTTTGCAATTTTTATCTCTTTCAGTACCCAACACGCACTACCATATAACATGGCCGGTAATATGACTGTATAGTAAAATTTTCCTTTCAATTTATTAGAAATCTTGCGATCACATGAAACTATCCGGCTTTAATTTTATGACTAACATTCTTTTCACATCCCCATCTACTTGAAGAACTCTGAGCCGAGATATTTAAAGTGATTACAGTACCACTCCATCCAATAAATTGACTTACTTTATTAGAATAATGAAATAAATTAATCAATTTTACTGTTTTGAATTCAATTATTCATAATTATTAAAAATTAGAAAATAAATTAAACTTTATTCTCCTATGATTTCAGTTGAGGCAATAGAAATGAAAATTTGAAATTTCCTCTGGTTCTTGTCGAATTCTCTGTTCTACCATCATCACATTTTGCCGATTTAATCCAGCAATCAAAGTTTTCAACTCATTAATAATTCTCTGAAACTTCACTTCTTGGCTCGCCACCATCTCTTGTAACCATGCTTCATATCTATGCTCAACCTTAATCACCATTGAAAGCCAACTCTTTTTGCCTCTCTTAGGATCGTGACTCTACTCCTATCATGGCCGTGGACAATCACTCTGATATCAATGTTGTGACAAAAAAATAGAAAGGAATGAAAACACAAAGAATAAAACTCAACAATCAATCAAATCTTTATAGTGAATCAATAATGAATGTGTACATAGTCTGTTACAACTTTATAACTAACATATCTAACTAACTTTAAATTTATGTAAATTGTAATGCTATTCTGACTCTATAAATAGTTAGTGACATGTACATAGAATTCTATTATAGGGAGACGGATTAAAGATTTTATTATATATAAAGTTGTTTCTAAGAGATAATCACAAGGCAAAATTATTGCATATAAAATCAAAACTTCACTTTTATATATATGAACTCTAATCATCTCTCCTATCATTTTACATGGCTTGGAAACTTAAAAAAATTTAATTTTTAATAAATGCAACAGTTTTATATGTATTAAAGTTTTATTTGTAATATAATAGAATTATTAAAAATTAAAGGCTATTTTTTTGTTACATTATTTTTTAAGGAACATTATTGTTTTTCTATAATATAATTTTATATTAAAAATTTTAATATTGCTCTTGAGTTATAATTGAATTAGAATTGAAATTTTAACCCTTTTCTTAAAATATATTATTTTTAATAGTCAGTTAAATTTAATTTTTTATTAATTTAAATAATAAAAATATAATTGTAACTAATATAAATACTTAAGGGTTTTTGTTAAATCTAATATTTCCCCTTCACATATTTATTTATATTATATATTATAGATAGATTATAAATAAATTATAGATAGATAGTGTAACAACTTGATTTTTTTTAAAATAATAATAATAATAATAATAATATATTTTTAATTAATGTATTATTTTATTATTATAACATTTTATTCATCATGTTAAACTAATATTTTTTTCATGATAGTATTTTTTTTAAAGGAATATTATTTACATGCATTATTATTATTATTATTATTATTAAATTAGATTGAATTTTTATTCTATACAATTTTAGTGGGCACTATTAATTTAAGTATATTATTATCATTATTTAGAAAATATTATTTTATATATTTTACTAGTATGTAATTTAATTATATTACCCTATTACTTTGAATCTAATTGAATGAACCTAAAATGAACCAGTCCCATTCGACTCTCCTCAGCCCAAGAAAGATTCTCCAACCAACTTCGCCATTAGCAACTATTGAATTTACGAGAAATAAAAAGAGAGAAAAATGGGTAATTTTAGAGCTTTTCAGTCAAATCCTGAACAATTCAACCGTCATATCAAAGATTCGAAACCATCGATGAATTCTAATAAATTTTTTAATCAATCTGGCCACTGATATTAATTTCAAATTCAAACAACACTAGTTATGTGACACCCCTTACCCGTCTACAGTGTAGCCGAGCAAGTTATGCCACTCAGTGTGTCGGAACACCAATTTATATTTCAATTTCAATTAATCTCTTTTAATTCATTTATTTATAATTTTTCATAAATCTAAATTTTTCCGCAAATTTTATAGAAAATCCGGCAGAGTGCCGGCTATAAATTGGAAAAACAGTTCTTCTGAACCTGTTAAAAACACTCTCAATAATATCATTACCTTATTCTCAATCAACCTCTAATATATTCTCAACAATTTCTCAATTCACTTCAATATCTCAAAATTCAATTAAATTCAAACCACAGTCAACTCAAAAAAAAAAAAAAAATTGTCACGACCCAACTTATGGGCCGGACCGGCACTAGGACCTAGGCCAGCCTAAAGCCCCCGAGGCCCGTAGTAAGCCTAACTATTCATTAACCCAATTCTAAGGCCCATTTGGGCCCAATTTCAAGAAACCAACCGGACAGAGTCCGGCCATAAAGTGGACCTTTCAACGGGGAGTTTTTGACTCACCCGACCTGTAAACACAATAAACAATCCATTGGGGAGCTCAGCTCACCCTCCACATACTCATATCAGCATAAAAATAAATGGGAGCTCAGCTCCCTCATCCAATCCATCAAACATGCATAGAATATTAAGTTTACAAGTCCAAAATAACAATTTAGTTTACAGACCCAATTCAAATAATATTTCTATCACATGCGGAAATTCTAGGAGTAAATAAAATTACACAAATATGGATAAACAACCTGCGAAGGAGAAAAGCAGGTTAACCACAATAAAATCCTCCTGTAGCCTGAAAAAAAATATTAAACAGGAGTGAGCGTTCGACTCAGAGAGTAAAATATCAATTTTAACCATAATCTCTATAACTATCTAAAACTAATGCACCCCGTAGAGTGAAATGCAACATCAACAACATTTTCACATCATAACATCAAAAAGGTAATTTGGAGCACTCACGCACCCTGTAACATCAATCATAATATATGGGAGCTGATCCTCTATACAGCCCTCTTAAATCCAACCTGGTGCCAGCGAAGAACTCAAGCCGGACTTTCGCTTAATAAACCAAATCGGGGGTCCCAGCGAAGAACTCAAGCCGTGACTACCCCCCGAAGGATCGGGTCCTAGCGAAGAACTCAAGCCGTGACTACCCGTCCTGTCCATAGTCCACACCACATCACACGCGCACCAACGCACGCACACTGCTCCAAATTGCCACAACAACATCCATGACACGTTAACAGTTATGAATGCAACATAAATCGTGCCTAGAGTTTAACTATATAAATATATGCATATAAGTGATGCATGGGCATGCTTGAACATATAATAATATCGAAATTACAATTAAAATTAATATTTTACTCACAGACTTGACAACGGTCATCGTATGGCGGGCGGAGGAAGAAGGCTGTCCCGGCTCACCTGACAATTACATTATAATTATTTAATACAAATGACTCAATAAAAATTAAGAAAAGACCAAATACGTCCTAAGTCGTGCCGAAAATCCGGCAGAGTCTCCCCTATACCTAGGACCTACCCAACCTGCAAAATGGCTCAAAACATACTTCTATATTTACAATCCATATATCCACAGCTCAATCATATCACACAGCCCCTCCTGGGCCCATTAAATCAATCATCCATCACAATATGTAAAATTTCAATTTAGTCCTTATAATTGACCATTTTTGCAAAAACTGCCCAAATAAGCTCTAAAAATTCTAAAACTTTGCCCCGCGGTCCTTAGCAATATTACTAAGCTATTGCAAAAAGAATCATAATTTTCTAAGCTACCACGAATATTTTATGGATTTTTAATCCTATTTAAGCAATAGAAAATTACGAAAAAGCAAGGTTCGGGTTTACCTTTGCCGATTCCGACTTCGGGAACGCGCTCGGGACGTCTGACAATGGGGGGATAGCCAAAACCTTGATCCAATTCGGAGACTTTTCCGGTAACGGGTCTGTCTAGCCGGAAATTCACAGACCTGGACAACTGTCGAATTTCCGCGAATTGAGGATACCTACACGAAGCCCATAACACGGGGGTTAGTACATAAATTTTTCAGAATTTTCTAAGCTCATTAAATGCTCGGAAAAACACTGCGAAGTTTCGTGGGACCCATCGAAAAACGGTGTCGGAAAAATTTGAAATTTATGTCGCTGCGAAGCTCTCGACGAGTGGAGCGCTCTGGTACTCTCGGTTTTCTCGTGGGGTTCACGGTTTGTGAGAAATCTAGCCCGAAAGTCAAAATGGGCTAAAACTTCCCGGGCAAAAATTGGACAAACTGCTCGATGGATTTCAGTGTTCTTGGTGTCTATGGAAAGCTCTCGACGAGTAGATGAGTTTAGACACAAGACCCGGTCCGATTGGTGGCCGGATCGGCCGGATTTTTGGCCAGGAAGACGAAAAGTCGCGCGCGCAAGGGGGGGGCGTTCGTGTCACGACCCAACCTATGGGCCGGACCGGCACTAGGACCTGGGCCAGCTTAAAGCCCCCGAGGCCCGTAGTAAGCCTAACTGTTTATTAACCCAACTCTAAGACCCATTTGGGCCCAATATCAAGAAAACAAACGGACAGAGTCCGGCCATAAAATGGACTTACCAACGGGGAGTTTTCGACTCACCCGACCTGTAAACACAATATATAGTCAATTGGGGAGCTCAGCTCACCCTCCACATACTCATCAACATAATAATAAATGGGAGCTCAGCTCCCTCATCCAATCCATCAAACAGACATAGAATATTAAGTTTACAGGTCCAACATGATAATAATATTACAGACCAAATTCAAATAATTACTGCTAACACATGTGGAAATTCTAGGAGTAAATAAAATTACACAAATATCAATAAACAACCTGCGAAGTATAAAAGCAGGTTAACCCAGAATAAAATATCCTCCTGCGGCCTGTAAAAATTTTTGAACAGGAGTGAGCGTTCGACTCAGAGAGTAAAATATCAATTTTAACCATAATCTCTATAACTATCTGTAACTAATGCACCCTGTAGAGTGAAATGCAACATCAACATCATATTCACATCATAGCATCAAAAAGGTAATTTGGAGCACTCACGCACCCTGTAGCATCAATCATAATATATTGGGAGCTGATCCCCTATACAGCTCTCTTAAATCCAACCTGGTGCCAGCGAAGAACTCAAGCCGGACTTTCGCTTAATAAACCAAATCGAGGGTCCCAAATAAGAACTCAAGCCGTGACTACCCTCGAAGGATCGGGTCACAGAGAAGAACTCAAGCCGTGACTACCCGTCCTATCCATAGTCCACACCACATCACACGCACGCCAACGCACGCACACTGCTCCAAATTACCACAACAACACTCATGGCACGTTAACAGTTATGAATGCAACATAAATCGTGCCTAGAGTTTAACTACATAAATATATGCATATAAGTGATGCATGGGCATGCTGAACATATAATAATATCGAAATTACAATTAAAATTAATATTTTACTCACAGACTTGACGACAATCACTGTGGCGGCTGGGCGGAGGAAGAAGGCTGTCCCGGCTCACCTGACAATTATATTACAATTATTTAATACAAATGACTCAATACAATTCAAGAAAAGACCAATTACGTCCTAAGTCGTGCCGAAAATCCGGCAGAGTCTCCCCTATACCTAGGACCTACCCAACCTGCAAAAGGGCTAAAAACGCACTTCTATATTCACAATCCATATATCAGTTCAATCATATCACACAGCCCCTCCCGCCCATCAAATCAGTCATCCATCACAATACGCAAAATTTTAATTTAGTCCTTATTATTGACCATTTTTGCAAAAACTGCCCAAATAAGCTCTAAAAATTATAAAACTTTGCCTCGCGGTCCTTAGCAATATTACTAAGCTATTGCAAAAAGAATCGTAATTTTCCAAGCTACCACGAATATTTTATGGATTTTTAATCCTATTTAAGCACTAGAAAATTACGAAAAAGCAAGGTTCGGGTTTACCTTTGCCGATTCCGACTTCGAACGCGCCGACGCCCGACAATGGGGCTAGCCAAAACCTCGCCCAATTCGAGACTTTTCCAGATGGTCCGTTCGAGAATTTCGCATCTTGGCCAATCGTCGAATTTCAAATGAATCGAGGATACCTACACGAAGCCCATAACACGGGGGTTAGTACATAAATTTTTCAGAATTTTCTAAGCTCATTTAATGCTCGAAAATACACTGCGAAGTTCCGTGGGACCCACCGAAAAACGGTGTCGGAAAAATTCGAAATTTATGTCGTTGCGAAGCTCTCGACGAATGGAGCGTGCTGGTGGCCTCGGTTTTCTCGTGGGATTCACGGTTTTCGAGAAATCTAGCCCAAAAGTCGAAATGGGCTAAAATCTTCCCGAGCTAAAATCGGACAAACCGCTCGATGGATTTCGGCGTTCTTGGTGTCTATGGAAAGCTCTCGCCGAGTAGATGATTTTAGACACAAGACCCGGTCCAATCGGTGGCCGGATCGGCCGGATTTGGCCGAGGAAGCTGAAGCGGCGCGCGCGCAGGGGGGAAGGCTTCGCGCGCGTTTTTCCGCCAGGGCGCGGCCGGTGGTGGCGGCGTTGTGGTCGGGCCGGCCGCGGGCTGGGCAGCTAGGGGCGGGGAGGAGAGAGAAACGAGAGAGAGAAGGGAGAGGGACGACGCGCGCGGGGAAAGAAAAAGGGAGAAGGAAAAGGCCGGTCCGATTCGACCGGTCATATCCGGTCCGGTTCGATTCGGCCGGTTCGATTCAGAATACAAAATTTTGAATTTTTACTCTGCCTCGGGACCGAAAACGAGGTCCAAAAATTCCGAAAAAATTCCATAAAACTCAGAAAAATAAGTAGACTCCAAATATATTTTTAGTTTTGCCACGTGGTCTTTTAATTAATTTTTAAAAATCATCAAAGTTTATATTTTCGAAAAATCGAACCCGATTTTTAAAATCCGAAAAATCTCAAAAAAATTCCTAAAATTTAAATAAAATTAAAATATCAAAAATACTCATGAATAATAAAATTTTGGGGTGTTACAGTTCGCGCGTGTTTTCCGGCCGTTTGGGGTGGCGGCCGGCGAGCTGGGAAGGTCGGGGCCTGCCGCCAGGTGGGGAGGCAGGTGTGGTCGTCGGCGGTGGGTGGGAGGAGAGAGAAAACGGGAGGAAGAGAGAAGGAGGAGGGGACGCGCGCGGGAGAAAAAGAAGAAGGGGAGGGAGCCGGTCCGATTCGACCGGTCCGATTCGGTCTGATTCGATTCGGCCGGTTCGATTCGGAATACAAAATTTTGAATTTTTACTCTGCCTCGGGACCAAAAACGAGGTCCAAAAATTCCAAAAAAATTTCAGAAAACTCAGAAAAATTCGTAGACTCCAAATATATTTTTAGTTTTGCCACGTGGTCTTTAAATTAATTTTTAAAAATCATCAAAGTTTATATTTTCGGAAAATCGAACCCGATTTTTAAAATCCATAAAATCTCAAAAAATTTCCTAAAATTTAAATAAAATTAAAATACCAAAAATGCTCATAAAATAATAAAATTTAAAATTTTGGGGTGTTACATTCTTCCCCTTACGTAAAAATTCGCCCTCGAATTTTTTACCCAAGGCGTAATAAAGCACATGATTATACATTGAATGATATGGTACTTGCTACGCATGTCCCGCTCGACTCAGTGCACTCTTCCACCGATCGCTCCTCCACAAAACCTTAACCATAGGGATCTGCTTTGATCTTAGCCGCCTCACTTAGTAGTCCACTATGGCTACAGTTGCTCCTCAAATGTCAAGTTCTCCTTTAGTTCTATTACATCCGTTGTAGTACATGAGAAGGATCTGGAATGTATTTCCCGAGCATGGAGATGTGAAATACGGATGAACGTAAGAAAGGTTGGGTGGTAGCTCCAACCGTAGGCAAATCGCCCAACTCTATCCGTAACCTCAAAAGGTCCAATATACCGAGGTGCCAACTTGCCCTTCTTTCCAAATCTCATGACTCCTTCATTGGAGAAACCTTCAGAATACATAGTCGCTTCATCGCAAACTCCACATCCTCCGTCTGGGTCCGCATAACTTTTCTCGCCATCAAAGTCAAGCTGCTCTCGATTAAAGGAACTACCTCAAGTGTACCGCACTAGGTCTACATCATGCACCTTCGCTTCCCCATTTCCGCCCAACACAAAGGAGACCTACACTTTCTTCCATATAGTGCCTCATAGGGTGCCATCCCTATGCTGGAGTGATTACTGTTGTTGTAGGCAAACTCCACCAAAGCTAGCTGCTCATCCCATTGACCTCCAAAATCCTAAACACTCATGCGAAGCATGTCTTCCAGTTGTTTGGATTGTCCTTTCTGATCGTCCGTCTGTCTGAGGGTGGAAAGCCGCACTAAAGTTCAATCAGGTGCCCAGGCCTCCCGCAACTTTCTCCAAAACCGAGAAGTGAATCAGCCCTCTATAAGATATTATGGAAGTTTAATTCCATGTAATCCGACTATTTCTCCAATGTAGAGTTGGGCGTACTGTGCCACAGAATATGTAGTCTTCACAGGCAAGAAGTGAGCTGATTTGGTTAGGCGGTCTACAATTACCCATATCGAATCATGTCCTCGCGTGGTACGAGGCAACCCAGTCACAAAATCCATAGTGATCATTTCCCACTTCCATTCTGGGATAGGGAGCTCTTGCGCCTTCCCCGACGGTCTCGATGTTCAAACTTCACCTTTTGACAAGTCAAGCACTTGGACATAAAATCTGCTATGTCTCTTTTCATGCCATTCCACCAATACCTATCCTTCACATCATGGTACATCTTGGTGGAGCCTGGCTAGACATTGTAGGGTGTATAGTGTGCCTCTTGCATAATTTCAGCTCTAAGGTTATCCACATCTGGCACACATATCCTAGAACCTTGCACTAGGGCGCCATCATTGGCAAATCCAAACTCACCACCTTCACCTTGTCACTTTTCTATGATCTTCATCAATTGTTGGTCTCTGTGGCCGGGAAACTCTAACTCGTCTCTCAAGTCCGCCTCACCAAAATGAGCCAACAATACCCCTCATCCGAAAGATCTAGGATTAAACCTTGATCCATCAACTCAGATTTCCCGAATCAACGGTCTCTTCTTCATCAAATGTGCGCCAAATCATGAGAAGATTTTCTCGCTAAAGCATCTGCTACAACATTGGCCTTCCTGTGGTGGTACCGATGGTGCAATCATAGTCTTTCGTAAGCTCCATCCATCTCCTCTGCCTCAAGTTTAAATCCTCTGGAAGATGTACTTCAAACTCTTATGGTCGGTGTATATCTCGCACACTTCACCATACAGGTAGTGTCTCCATATTTTTAGTGCAAAGATTACAGCCGCCATTTCCAAGTCATAGGTGGGGTAGTTATGCTCATGCCTCTTCAACATTCTTGAAGCATAAGCCACTACATTTCCATTCTGCATCAAAACACACCCTAAGTCAACTCTGGAGGCGTCACAATACACGGTGTATCCTTCACCACTCACAGGTAGTGTCAACACAGGGGCAGTGGTTAGA
The DNA here is from genome assembly GCF_030052815.1 of Hevea brasiliensis. Taxonomy (NCBI): domain Eukaryota; kingdom Viridiplantae; phylum Streptophyta; class Magnoliopsida; order Malpighiales; family Euphorbiaceae; genus Hevea; species Hevea brasiliensis. The sequence continues at coordinate 12,971,237 of NC_079505.1, forward strand.
CACTCCTTAAGCTTCTGGAAACTCTCCTCACAGTCATCTGTCCAAATGAATGGAACATTTTTCCGGGTTAACTTAGTTAGGGGAGCTGCTATCTTGGAGAAATCTTGCACAAAACGCCTATAGTAGCTAGACCCGTAAAACTTCGCACCTCGTTGATCTGTAGGCCTAAGCCAATCGCCATGCCTTCAATTTTCTTGGGATCCACTTGAATACCTTCTCTTGAAACCACGTGTCCCAAGAATGAGATGCTTTCTAGCCAAAATTCACATTTTGAAAATTTGGCATATAACTGGTGCTCCCTCAAAGTCTGCAACACCATTCTCAAGTGCCACACGTGTTCTTCCTCGGTCCGAGAGTATACCAAAATGTCATCTATGAATACGATGACAAACGGGTCCAAAATGGCTTGAACACCTGCTCATCAAGTCCATGAAGGTCGGTGTATTAGTGAGTCCAAAAGACATCACCAAGAACTCATAATGACCATATCTTGTCCCGAATGCCGCTTTTGGACACGCCCTCATTCCTAATTCTCAATCGATGGTAGCTCGATCACGTGTCTATCTTGGAAAAGAATCTAGCCCTTGAGCCGATCAAACAGTCATCGATCCGAGGAAGTGGATACTTGTTCTTCATAGTCACCTTGTTCACCGTGTAGTCAATACATAACCTCAATGACCCATCCTTCTTTCTCACAAATAGAACAGAGCACCCTGTGGTGAAGTGCTCTGACGTATGAAACCCTTGTCCAAAAGCTCCTGAATTGCTCCTTTAACTCCTTCAATTCACTGGTGCCATCCTCGTAAGGCGGCATTGATATGGGGTTTGTACCCGCACAACATCAATGCAAAACTCTATTTCCTTCCCGGTGGCAACCTCGAAGCTCCTCCGGAAGACATCAATAAATTCTCCGACAACAGAACATTTTCCATGTCGACACCTTCTACGGATGTATCCTCACCAATGCCAAATACCCTTGGCATCCACGCCAACATTTTTTAGCACTAATTGTCGACACTAAGTTATATGGAGCCGCGCCTCCGCCACCATCAAAGCTAAACTCTTCCACACCGTATGTGGAAATGCACCTTTTGTTCTGCAGTCTAAAGTGGCATAATGAGTTGCCAACCAATCCATCCCCAAAATTACATCGAAATCCACATCGTAGAGGAACCAAGTCCGCCGGGAGAATCTTTCCACCCACTACCATCGGGCTACCCGTAAAACCATATCTACATCTATGTTGTCACTAAGTGGGTAGCTACCGACAAAGGACATTCTAAGGTTGTAGGGTTTCTACCCAACCTCATGGCAAACACAGGAGACAAATGAGTGCGTAGCACCCGATCTATCAAAACATGAGCCTCGTGAGGAATGCACTGTAAGAATACCGCCACAACCGCATTTGAAGCTTGAGCATCCCGTGGGTCAGGTGAAAATCCGAGCTTGACCCACTACCCGAGTGGCGTAACTCGACATCGACTTCTACCTCCTAATCTCCAAATCCACGCCCCTTGTCCTCGCCCTGCCACATCGAATCGATCGCCGCCATGCCGAAGCACCAGGATACAATCGCCGAGGAACATTTGCAATGTAACCTTATGACCCCATCCGTGGCTCGCCAACACGGGCATTCTCAGCAAAGTGACTCGTTGGCCACACTGAGCATACTCGAACCCATCAAACAAGGTCTCAATGTCCTCGTTCCACACTGCGGCACAAGGTGCCAAGGAGGATCTCAACTGCACTAACCGCTGTACTCGAACTATGACCACCGCCGATCCGCACTCTAGTCCGAATCCTCGAGGTTTGTGTCTAAAACCACTCTTCTTGTTCCTACTCTTTCCTCTGTAATTACTCTGGCCACCACTATCCGGAGCACCCATTTGGGGAACACCGGTAGAACCTCTCGCCTGCTTTTTCTTTGCTCTTCCGCTGTCATCCACAAAGATAGCTAATCTCAACTGTCTGCTCGATCAACTACCACATCAAAAGACTGACGACATCATGGCCAGTTCGCATACCTCCCGTCAAGCCCCTTTAGGAATCTCTTCACCTTCATAGTTTCAGAATTCATCGTAGGGGCATATCTGCTCAATTCCGTAAATTTCAGTAGCATATTCATCTACTGCACTGCCATTCTATCTTAAGGCCTCAAAGGCCCACTGCTTCTGATCTCTGAAGCTTTCTGGCACAAACCGATTGATGAACAGTTCCACAAACTGAGCCCACGATAAACCCTCCATCCGAGGTAACACGTAGTCATTCATCCACCGCTCAGGCATAGGCCCCATGACATGTCAGATACACTCTATTAGTCTTCTATCACCAATCGCACTGCTCTCGCCGTCTCAGGAATCCAAAACCGATATGCATCATCTCGACACATCATAGTACTGTGCACCAATTTCTTGAAATTGATGATCTGCTTGTAAGGTTCCTCTTGGTGTGGTGGATCGCCGCTATGGAGGGTGGACCATATATTGTGCCATCATATCGATGGTTCTCTCGCAACCCGCCTAGAGTAGCCGCCATTGGGTCCATGGGACCTCGTGCCATAAAAGATCGATCTCGACCGTTGGCACCGCTTCTTCTACTTGAGTAGCTTTAGGCCTCCTACCCTGCCTCCTCGGGGCAGGCGCCTCATCCTGTGCTGACGAGTCAGGCACATCTTGTTCTGGTGCAGTGGCAGCTCTCCTGCTTCTACGCATTTTCTTGAAATTCAGCAGCATTAGCCCTCAAAATTCAAAACTGCACATTACACAGCTCTATAGACTCATATTTACACACAATATATGAAGCAGAGACTAGAAGCAAAGATGACAATGCAAGACGAATGTGGACCCTATTTTTCCGCATGTGACTCCTAGTAGACTCTTCCCAACACTTTAGATGAACATTCCCTAAGAATCTGGAGCCTAAGCTCTGATACCACATTTGTCACGACCCAACCTATAGGCTGGACCGGCATTAGGACCTGGGCCAGCCTAAAACCCCCGAGGCCCGTAATAAGCCTAACTATTCATTAACCCAATTCTAAGGCCCATTTGGGCCCAATTTCAAGAAACCAACCGGACAGAGTCCGGCCATAAAGTGGACCTTTCAACGGGGAGTTTTTGACTCACCCGACCTGTAAACACAATAAACAATCCATTGGGGAGCTCAGCTCACCCTCCACATACTCATATCAGCATAAAAATAAATGGGAGCTTAGCTCCCTCATCCAATCCATCAAACATGCATAGAATATTAAGTTTACAGGTCCAAAATAACAATTTAGTTTACAAACCCAATTCAAATAATATTTCTATCACATGCGGAAATTCTAGGAGTAAATAAAATTACACAAATATGGATAAATAACCTGCGAAGGAGAAAAGCAGGTTAACCACAATAAAATCCTCCTGTAGCCTGAAAAAAAAATTGAACAGGAGTGAGCGTTCGACTCAGAGAGTAAAATATCAATTTTAACCATAATCTCTATAACTATCTAAAACTAATGCACCCCGTAGAGTGAAATCCAACATCAATAACATTTTCACATCATAACATCAAATAGGTAATTTGGAGCACTCACGCACCCTGTAACATCTATCATAATATATGGGAGCTGATCCCCTATACAAATTTCTCTTAAATCCAACCTCGTGCCGCCAAGAACTCAAGCCGACTTTCGCTAATAAACTAAATCGGGGTCCCAGCCAAGAACTCAAGCCGTGACTACCCTCAAGGATCGGGTCCCAATGAAGAACTCAAGCCGTGACTACCCGCCCCGCCCATAGTCCACACCACATCACACGCACACCAACGCACGCACATCGCCTCCAAATTGCCACAACAACATCCATGGCACGTTAACGCTTATGAATGCAACATAAATCGTGTTTAGAGTTTAACTATATAAATATATGCATATAAGTGATGCATGGGCATGCTTGAACATATAATAATATCGTAAATTACAATTAAAATTAATATTTTACTCACGACTTGACAACGGTCACCGTGGCGTGGCGAAGGAAGAAGGTCGTCCGGCTCACACCGACAATTATATTACAATTATTTAATACAAATGACTCAATACAAATCAAGAAAAGACCAAATACGCCCTAAGTCGTCGAAAATCGCGTAGTCTCCCTATACCTAGGACCTACCCAACTTGCAAAATGGCTCAAAACACACTTCTATATTTACAATCCATATATCCACAAACTCAATCATATCACACAAATTCTCCCGCCCATCAAATCAATCATCCATCAAAATATGTAAAATTTCAATTTAGTCCTTATAATTGACTATTTTTGCAAAAACTACCCAAATAAGCTCTAAAAATTCTAAAACTTTGCCTCGCGATCCTTAGCAATATTACTAAGCTATTGCAAAAAGAATCATAATTTTCTAAGCTACCACGAATATTTTATGGATTTTTAATCCTATTTAAGCACTAGAAAATTACTAAAAGCAAGGTTCTGGCTTA